>NC_056751.1:808844261-809134261 GCF_019279795.1 Protopterus annectens | reverse complement strand
ACAAGCAGCTGTTGTAAACACTGACTGTGCAAGAGCATCTGGTTTAGTCATCATGAAACCACGTGCACAGTTGGTAATACTAAGGTGCGAATCTGTTGTTGTAACTCAAGGCAAAAGTAGTGCAGTGAAATGTGTTATGAAAGAATGCTAGGCTAGGATGACTAAGGGTGGAGTGCAAAGGCGGTAGAAGGACAATGAAAGCAAGAGAAACTGACAGAAGACTGCTGATTAAGCTGGGGGTGCATAACCCAATAGAGAAAGGGCTATGATACATACACAGGTATCAGTGTGAAATACTTTAACTTAGGAAATACTTTAACTTAGGTAATGTGAAACAGGATAGCTGAAATACAGTAAAGTCACATGATGTATTGAACTATACCAGCCGTGAAATCATCAAAGTGTTATCAATGTAAGTGTACTGTAATGTAAATATTATTAAAAAAAGTCAATCTTAGAATGTGAGCCCTTTATTCTCTGCAGTAATATTGCACCAAACACTAAATTTACAAGGTGAGCCATAAAGGAGTCAGTCAGGGACTGCGGCGGTGGTGCTGCGGTAGCGTTGTCACCTCACAGTTAAGATGTTGTCCTGTTCGATTCTCAGTTAGAGCATCTTCTGTGTGGAGACATACGTGAATGGGCATACCTTTGTTGAAGGTTGTGAGTCAGGGCTGGCAACTCGGCACGTAAAAATCGACTGCCAATCATTAGTGGACCGGAGTTCTGCTGTGGCGACCTCTAACCGGGAAAAGTCGAAAGACACAACAACAACAACTGAAGGGGTCAGTGAAACACATATTGGGAGTGTTATCTGTTTGCAGACTGGAAGCCAAACACAATCTAGTCCTCAAGGAAGGTGAGCCCATTACTCTCTGCAGGGATATTCTATAAACACTGCATTTATAAGGGGAGCCACAGCAGGAGTAGTACCAAATGGAGAGATGATAAGTCAGCAAGCAAAGGAGAGTGGTAGTGCTGGAACTGAATTCATCCTCAAGTCTTAGTGAATACCTTCATGAGGTGGATCCTGTTTTTCACAAACTCTCACCAAGATGACACTGATATATAGACTGTATTTTATATAGCATTTACCATAGAAAGAAGTAGGTTAAAAAATAAAAAAGACAGTTGGGTACACAAAACCCAAGATAAAAAAGTGCCCAAACCTGGTAGGCACACTGGTGCCAGGACTGGAAAAAATAACAGCGTAGAGTTGTCAAGACACAGAAACATTCCTACAATGGGGCTAGGCCAGGCCCATGGGGAGTATACCCCCCCCCCCATAATAGAAGGGAGTAGCAGTCTATAAAAATTACAAAAACTGATAGGCCAAAAAAGAGGCATGAAAATGATAGTGGATTATTGAGGATAAATAAGAAAAAAAATGTGTATTGTTACTACTACTATGCAAGAAGCCCAGAATTTCTAGACATAACATTTACAAAAAGATTAAGAGAGAAATTAGATGAAAAAAAAAGACTTCCACAAGAAAATCTGTCAGAAGGTTCAAATAAAAATTTGTGTTCAATAAAACAACAGATTTATGAAAAATATTATATAGACCAAGAAGCCTTGAGCCGTTTAGAAAAAGAAGCCACTGAGGAAGTGCAAAAATATAAAGAACAAAATCTAGAGATGTTTGAAAGGTATAAAAAAGAAATATGGACATGGGGAAAAAAGAGAGATCTGATATGGTGCAATATATATATGCAAAGGAGAAAGCCAAATGAATCAACACAAAAAAGGCAGTCCCAAAGATATTTTAAGAGAAATATACGCAAAGGCATCCAGATATGGAAAATTTCACAATATAAAAAAATAAGATCTCAAAGAGGGAATGTAGAACAGAAAGTTAGTAAAGTAGAAGTTAAAAAAATAGAAGAAGTTAAAGAATACTTGTGAAGTGAAAGATTTAGTATAGAAAGTCAAACACAGGTTATATCACAGCATGATGGAACAATGAATTGCCAAAGTAAGGAGAAACAGGAGGAGCAAGAGACATCTGAAAAAGTAATATGGACATGGGAAAGAAAAAGAGATTTAATATGGTGCAATATTTATACAAAGGAGAAAGCAAAACTAATTAATACAAAAAGAGCAGCACCAAAGATATTTGAAGAGAAGTACAGGAAAGACATCCAGACATGAAAAATGTTACAATACAAGAAACAAGAAAACAAAGAGAAAAAGTAGAGAAGAAGGTTAGTAATGGAGAAGTTAAAGAAATAGAAACTGAGGTTATAGATTACCTGCAAAGTGAACAATTTAGTGTAGAAAACCCAGATGACATCACAGCAGGATAGAGCAATGGATCCCCAAATTCAGGAGAAACTAGTGGAGTAGAAAACATCTGATCACTTGCCATATGAAGATATTTTGGAGTCTTCCAGAGGAAACCAGTACAAATGTTCAGTTGAAGTTGCACAGCAAGGAAAGGAACAAAAAACTGTAGCAACTCTGACACAGTCAATGTTGTGGAATGAGAGGCCAATGAGTCACCATATGAAACAACAATGGATGACACAGGCTGAAACTGAAGCAGATGTGGCACAGGAAGATGCTCTGGAACTTTCTATAACATGCCCATAGGAAATGGAGAACAAGAAAGGTGCCCTCAGTTTAGAAGAAAATGGTCTAAGAGTTGCTTAATTTAATAGAGATGGACAGACATATTAAGATCAATAAAAGAAACAGAATACAGAAAGTCAATAAAACATAAAAAGTTAGAAGTTTGATAAAATAAAAACACAATAATTAGGACTGTCCATTGAGACTCATGATATAATAGAAGTAAATAGAATACATTACTGTGTAGCAAAATTAATAACAGATAAAGTCTTACCACAAAAACAGAGATTAGTAAGGGAAAGGAAGGGGAGTAACCGAATGCCATCATGGAAGTATCGAATAGAAAAATCTGTAAAGCAATTAAGACAACAAGTATCACAATTAGAAGAAGGAACAGATCAATAAAAATACTCAGAAAGATAGATGTGATAAAAGCAAAGTGCAGTATCAGAGCAGATCAGGATCTATCATGCACTATCACAAATAATAAACTAAAAATATTAACACAGGCAGAAAAACTTAGAAGATATGCAGATAAATATACAGGAAAAGTACAAAATAAGCAATTTATTGATGACCCAAAATGTTTTACAGAGAATTGGGAAACAAGGCAAAAGAAATACCACCAAAAAGAAGAAATAGATACATTTTGGAGAAATATCTATGAGCATCCTGTGGAACATAACAAAGATACTAAAAAGATACTAAATGGATATAAGAAGTAAAAGAAAGAATAAGAAGTTCAAATGTACAGGATATGAAATGGGATGAAGTAATGTCCATAGAGATTTAAATAAAGTTAAGAAAAGCTCCTAATTGGAAAACCTCAGGCCCAGATGCAATACCTAACATCTGGCTAAAAGTATTAACATCGTTTTACATGAAGATTTAGCTATGAGTAAGAACTATTTAAATGCACACGCCGAACGGATACCAGCCTGGTTAATAACAGGAAAAGCAATACCCCTACTTAAGAGTGAGCCTGCAAGCTATCCGAAAACTATAGACCATTATACAATGACCCCCCATTAATATTCCAAAACGTGCACGCTGATTGGCCAGTGTGCCCATTGTAAATCCCACAATATACCAACGGAAAAAGGTCCGGTCACCCGGACTTTTTTCCGTTGGTATAAAGTCCTCAAAATATTATTTTTAAACAAATAAAAAAAAAGAAATAAACGGAGCAACAGAGACTTTCTTTTCTCCATTGCTTCCGTTTATAAGCATTGATGTACTGGGTATGCGTGGGACGCAAGTCCCATACGTATGCTCAGTACATCAAAACAGGGAAGCAGTGTACCACAACCAGCAGAAGAACAGTAATGCGCCATTATACAAAGACATTATTTAGGAAAAGTAAGTATTTTATTTCTTAAATAATGTCATTGTATAATAGTAATAACCGACTCCATAGTTGTGATATATTGAAATTTACCCACGGTTGGCTTTATTTAATCACTCGGGCTTCGCCCTTGTGATTAAACCACACCAACCATGGGTAAATCTTCAATATACCACACCACGTCATTGGTTATTGCTTTAATAACTTGTCTTCCAGTGACGTATAAACTCTACACTGGAATTGATGCCGACAGAGTTTATAGTCATTTAGAAGAAAACTCAATCATGGCAATAGAACAAAAAGGCAATAAAAGAAAGTCATATGGAACAAAGGATAAAGTTATACTGGAGAACTGTAAAAAGGGGAAGAATCTAAGTATGGCATGGATAGACTACAAGAACACATTTGACAGTATACCACATTCATGGATAAAAGATTGCTTAAAAATGTATAAGATACACTCTGCACAGATCGATTGCATTACAGTGACCATGAATCATTCGCAAACCACTTTGCAGTTAAGCCAGGATAAAGGACAAATTATTATTCCAGGGATAAAAATTCAAAGGGGGATATTCCAGGGTGACTCTCTGTCACCGCTCGTCTTTTGTCTTGCCTTTAACCCATTAAGCTGTCTACTTAACAGCTTAGGCCATGGCTACAATTTGGCACCCAGAAAACAACAAAGTATAAAGACTTCTCATCTTCTTTTTTTGTAGATGAGTTAAAATTATATAGTTCATCAGATGAAGAACTGAAAGCACAAATGCAAGTGATGAAAACATTTTCAGATGATATGAGAATGTCATTTGGTCTTGATAAATGTACAAAAGCAACCTTTAAAGCAGGAAAGTTGGAGCACCAAGAAAAAAACAGCAGTTTGGGACAGGAATGTGATATAAAAGAGCTTGAGCAAGAGGGAGTGTATACATATTTGGGAGTTGGTGAAGGATCATCAATAAAGCATGAACAAATGTGAATAAAACATAGTAAGGAATATTTTAGAAGACTTAAATTAATACTGAAAACAGAGTTGACATCTAGGAGCAAAGTACAAGCTGTAAACCAATTTGCTCTTCCTGTCCTAACTTACAGTTTTGGAGTGATTGACTAGCCCCAAAAGGTGTTGGATAGGTTGGACAGGAAAACAATAAGGATGCTTCATGCTTATGAAATGATTTATAAAAATCAGTGCATACCAAGAATATATATTCTCCATTGTGAAGGATGTGTGTCTCTCCTCAAAATTGATTACATGTATAGATCTGGAATCATTGGACTGCATACATATCTGCTGACCTCACAAGAACCAAATGTAGTGAAAGTTTTGAAACATGAGGAGAATAAGTTTATGATGACTTCCCTGCTTAGTTTAGCAAAAGCATATCAGCATCAAGTGGGAATAGAAATCAAAACAGAAGTAGATAAAACTCAGGCAGCAACTGAATGTGCCAAACAACAAAAGAAAGACTATAAGGTGAAGGACCAGATCAGAAGGCAAGAAATGTGGATAATGCCTAAATATAGTTGCAAGTTTAGAAAACTCTTGGAACAAACTCATGCTGAATTAGGACTGAACACAGGAATGGTTAAGGAGAGGTGAATTTAAACCAAAAGACAAAAGGTTAATATTGGCTGCCCAAGATTGTGGACTACACACACATTGGTTTACAAAGTCTATCTAACATGTGGGAGAGACAGTCAAATGTTGTTTTTTTAAAACAGAATTGGAAACAGTCGCACATCTTGTTGCTGGTTGTGATATACTAATGGAAGAAGTACTGTATACAGAAAGGCATAATAATGTGACAAGACTATTGCACTGGGGATTGTGCAAACATTATAATAGTGAAGCAGCTGAAAAACACGGGAAACCTTAGCCACAAAGCATTACAGGAAATTATGAAGTTTATATCACATGGGATCAACCATTACCAACAGTTCAAAAATAGATGAGAGAAAACCAGATATAGTTGCCCATGAAAAGAAGACAAAATTAGCATTGATCTTTGAAACTGATACACCCAGTGACTATGGTGGCTTACATGCAGAGAGACACAAAGTCATAAAATATCATGATTTGCAGGCAGAAATGAGGACAGTGGAAGAAGGATACAAGACAGTTCCAAAAGTAGTAGAAGCAGTGGGTCTTACAAAAAATAATTTACAGTCGTACTTAGATATGTTACCAGTACATGTAACTCTGTATAAATTTCAGGAGTCATCACTGGGCGGGTGCTACAAAGAGCACTTCTGGCTAACATCACAAACTGAAACAATAATAATTTCATAAACTTTAATTATACTTTGACTTAGGAATGAGGTCCATTCCTGTCATGGTATTAGGAACCAAGAAGACTTGGAGAAATGAAAAAACGCAGTCAGGAAAACAGATTTCGAGAGTTTTACACATTTGAATTGGAAGCAGAAAACAAAAGGAGACATTTGAAACCGTTACTCTCTGCAGTGATATTATACCAAACACTGCATTTATAAGGTAAGTCAAAATGAAGATGTCAGGGAAACATATATCAGTGGAATATTACACATTTGCAGACTGGTAGAAGAAAACAAAAGACAAGCTTCAAGACAGTTGAGCCCGTTACTCTCTGTAGTGATATTCTAACAAGCACTGCATTTCCAAGGTCAGCCACAGGACAAGTTAGAATAAAGATATTAAGTGAATGTTACCACACTTGCAGAATGGAAGTGGAAAACAAAAGAATCGCTTCAAGGAATCTGAGACTATTACTCTCTGCAGTGAAATTTTACCAAACACTGTACTTGCAAGATGAACCACGGTAGGACTTGTACTGAAGGGGTCAGTGAAACACATATCAGGGAAGCATTACACATTTGCAGACTGGAAGCAGACAAATCATCAAAATCAGTTAAACCCTGAGTAGTACTGGATCCAAGCCCTCTTCATTTGAATTCTGCAAATCATTTCATGAACAAGATAAGCTACAGAAGCAGTCTACTGAGGTTGTCAGGGAAGCATATAACAGGTGATTTTTACACATTCATAGAATGGAAGCAGAAACTAAAAAAGAGCCATATAACTCTGACGGGATTTGAACACTCCACTCTGTGCATTGACATACTAGGAATCCCTTCATCAACATGCTGAACCACAGGAGCAATCAAACTAATTTGCCCAGCTTTACCCCATTACATATTAGAGAACTTCTGTGCCACCTTGCTCATCTCATTCGCATGACATATGGCAGCTGAGGGCAAAATACCTAGGACCTGATTTCAGCTGGACTTCACTATTGCTACACAATGAGCAGTTCCATATCTTATCAGTTGTACTTGGACATCGACGGTGCTCTTTGCAATCTTACACATACAATATGGCTACAAAAAGATAAGTGTTTTAGAAGCCACTTTTGGGCTTATGTATGGTGGACGTATCTATTTTTGAACAGATTAAAGGTTGGAAGTTGGAGTATTGGGAAGAGATGGAAACAGGAAGCAAGCAGAGTGCAGAACATAAAGTGAGCAAATGAAGAATGGACAGGATGGAGGTGGGATCGTAGGCATATTATTTTTTTTTTTTTGTTGGAGGCATATACTTTTTTGTGGGACAGGTGCCCCTTTTTAAGAGAAGAAAGTGTTCGGGAATGTAGTAAGGGAAGTAAGAGGAAGGTTAGACAGGTAGGTTAAGTTGCAGGGAAAGATAGATATGACTGACAGGGTGTAGGGAAATGCATTGAAGAAGGAGGAACATAATGGTGAAGGAGGCATCAGACAAACAGAAGGAAGACAGTAATGAGAGAAATATTGTAGAACCAGCAGAGATGGGCAGGGGCACACAAGTTTGTGGAATGCCAGCTTGGGGATAGGACTCGTTGTTCACTAATGCATTCTCTGCCAGCTGAGACCCAGTGGGAGATTACTTGTTACCTGGGTACTGTCACCACTAGGTCCTAGCTTAGAAGATAGAGCCAATGCTGGGCAAGGATGTAACTCAATGAGTCCTCAGTGCATGTCTCCCTATTGTTGATTATATCCTCCACAAACTCTCACAGATGCAGATGGGTGACAAAGTTGTCACCTCCACTTGAATTACCTGTGCACCACCTTCCAGGTCTACGTGAGATAGGTGGTGCAAGTAAGGCAGGAGGTGTGGAAGGAACTGAGGCAGGCTGGGGTCCAAACTTTTCCCCTAACCATATTCAAACATAACTTGGACCAGTGGATAGGAAATTGGAAATTTACCCCTGGTTTGGCACCTATTCCTTGATGGACAGGGTCAGCCTGTGAAAGCTTGATGTGTACAAGCCTATACAATAACAATAGTTTGGTAAATTTGGGGTAAGCTAGGTTAAGCTTAAAATGACTTTTGGGCTGATAACCTGCTGAACACCTATGAAGTTATGAACCTGTGTGCTGAGTGCTTCAACTGGTGGTGGTGCTGCTGCTGTTGACACCTGTGGGGGGGGGGCAACAGGCCTTGTTAGTGGGTTGAGTGCAGTCTGCTGGTCTGCTGCATATAATGGTAAAAGAAATGTTGAGACAAAAAAAAAATAAACAAAATACGTGTATATAAGAGACAGGATAGTGACAAAGAGGGTGGGGGAGAGAAACACAAAAAATAATGAAAACTGCATTCTAGATATTGATAATGAACATAATACACATTGTAAACTGCACTCAGGCAGGTCTTCCCAATGGTTTACTATTACAAAAACATACACGTAACTTGAAGTGCTTTTCGTTTGCACTAAAGCAAACTTCATCAGAAGTCAATACCAATTAAATTAACACAATTTAAAATGCAAATGTGATGACGTGCTTAGTACTCCACCTATACAACAACGGTGGCACTTAAAGTTGTAAGCGGCTAAATACTTCTGAATCAATTTTGATTTTAAAAAGGGACAACAATGGTAACAAACACAAATGCTGACATATCATTTGTATGCACAACCATATAAAATGTAATATATATATTAAAAACTAAACCTTTACCTTTACACCTGTATCCCCCACACAACAGGCATTCATTGGGTAGCCACCAGATTAAAACAAAATGGTGCTTTAAACAGTGAAATCAGCCTGGTTATCGAATTACTAGATCTAGTTCTCACAAAAATTTTTTTCATGTTTGGTGAAACTTTTTATTTGCAAAAATTGGGAGTTGCAATGGGGTCACCTTGTGGGGGAAGTTTTGCCAATTTAGTTATGGCACAATGGGAAACTGAGTTTATTTTCAAAAATACTGGTTTAGTTAGTAACATCATATATTATACAAGGTTTCTGGATGATATTTTTATCCTGTTAAAAAGTTCAGCCCAAGAAAGTTCTGCCTTGGTTGATTATTTAAACCAAACTACAGATTTTCTCAGGTTTACTTTATCCTTTGACACAGAAGTAATAGCGTATTTAGATGTTTTGTTAGTAAAAAACAGGACTTTACGTTGCTTTCATGCTAGTATATACAGGAAGGCAACTTATTCAAATGATTTTTTACATTTTTCAAGCAGTCACCCCTTTTACCAGAAATGCTCAGTTGTTAAGGGCCAACTTGTTAGAGCAGCTTGTATCAACACGCAACTGAGTGATTTTCTTGCTGAATGTGATCAGCTTAAAATCATGTTTTTGGGACGGGGTTATCCGTTTGATCTTATAGACAGGTTGACAGATAAAGTTAAATCGAAGAGAATACATTTGATTTATTCTCCAACACTAAAGGTTAAACTTTACAGTGATGAAAACGTCGAATTTTTAAATCCACCAGATCAAGAAGTAACATGGACACACAATGAAAGTTATCCCTTAGAGATTGTGACCCATGTTTAAAATTTATTACAACTTTTAGCTGTGACAGTCATTTGGTAATTGACATTCTAAAGAAAAACTGGGAGTTATTTAGAATGTCACCAGCTATATTGGATAAACTGGGTGACATTCCACACATGTCTTTCAGGAAAGGGAAGAATTTAAAAAATATACTAGAATCAGCTGTCCAGCCTGTGTCACGGATAACCGGAATGTTTAAATGTGAAGTGTGCAGTTATTGTAAATATATGGATACATCTAGTTCATTTTCAGTGAAAAATAGACAATATAAAGTGAGATCTAAATTTAATTGTCAATCCAAGTTTATAGTCTATCTTGCTAGATGTAAACAGTGCCCCGCATTTTACATTGGGAAAACCGAACACAGGCTTTGAGATAGAGTATATGAACACCAATATGCAATCACTAAAGTTAAGTTATAAAATGCATTGGCAAAACATGTTCATGTCCATCATGGTCATGGATTTTCTTATATGGCAATAGATCAGGTTGTATTCCCCTTAAGAGGTGGTCCAATGCCAATCCTTTTAGAAGAATTGGAATTGTCAAGGCAGATTAGGCTAGACACTTACAGGGTTCCTGGGTTAAATTACATGTGTTCTATTAGTTGCGTTTTGAAAAATAAAATTTGTGTCGATAGTGACACAACTTTGTTAATGTAGTAGATCTCATAACGCAAAAGAAAATGGTATTTGTTAGTCAGTAGTTAAAGCACACAGTAAATGTACTTTTTGTATTTTAAGTAAGCACAAATTTAATAATGATGTAATAGTTAATTTGTGCAGTGGTATTATCGCTTGTAACTGCTATATTTAATTTATTGCTATATTTAGTTTTTAATATATATATTACATTTTATATGGTTGTGCATACAAATGATATGTCAGCGTTTGTGTTTGTTACCATTGTTGTCCCTTTTTAAAATCAAAATTGATTCAGAAGTATTTAGCCGCTTGCAACTTTAAGTGCCACCATTGTTGTATAGGTGGAGTACTAAGTACGTCATCATATTTGTATTTTAAATTGTGTTAATTTAATTGGTATTGACTTCTGATGAAGTTTGCTTTAGTGCAAATGAAAAACGCTTCAAGTTACGTGTATGTTTTTGTAATAGTAAACCATTGGGAAGACCTGCCTGAGTGCTGTTTGTTTTTTACTAGTTTTTGTTCGTTTTGGTGAGTTTATCCATTATGTCATTTGAAACAGCTGCGAGTCAGAGCCTCTTCCCAACAGCCAGTGAAGCTCGATGTGAGAGCGGTATGGATATTATTCTTAGTAGCAGAAAAAACAACGCTTCCACGGGTATCGATGATAGCGAAAGGGACAGCAGTATCAGTTGTGACAAGAATAACACTGACACTAGTAACGGTGGTGTTGAGACCATGCTTAGTTCTTTTACCACCCAGATTCAGTCTATCATGAATAGACTTGACCGGATTGACGAATACCAGCGGTTGCTTTGTGGGTCAATCCAGCTGCCGGCAAGAAACCCAGGTACTCAAGGAATGGATTTGTCATATTCCCTTATTAGTCCGGTCAACTTGGATTCTGTACTTCAATCTGGACAAGTTCCACAAATCAATGAATGGCCGTGTGAACAAAGAATGGCCGCAAGCTTTAGTGGAACAGCAATTCGCTGTTCAAATGACAGTCAACCTCATCTTCAACAACGGATGCACTCTACACAGGTCCCAGTGAACAAAACATTTTCTACAGGCACTAACATTAGAGTTGCAGTACCGAACAACAACATCCCCTTGCAGCCTATTGGATCACCTTTCATTAAACCTTTGGCAACCTGGTTATCAGATAATTTTTCTTTATCCGGAGGTTTAAGAATGAGGCCACCGAGTGATTCGGCTGAAGGAGGTAATAATAATAAATTTTACACTTGTGTCTGATCTAAAATTGTTTGATTCACACTTAGTTAAAGTCAAAAAACTTCAACCAAAATTGCATATTTTAAGGAATGTCTAAAGTTCAAGATAGTGCCCTAAGGCTTAAGATGTTACCATTTTCCAACAGGGTTGGAAGCTGGTTCACCCTTCCATTCAGATTTGATCAAATTATTTGATCGACATGGCCTGGAACTTTTGGAGATTATTATTAAACATTACAGTATGTGGGTGGACGACCTAACCAAGTCTGTAACTGAGTTAGATGTTAAGATCAAAAATTATTTTAATTTTGGGTGCTATAAATTCGAATATAGTCGTATTTTTTTAGTATAGATGACCATATGGCCAAACTGAACATAAACAAAATCAGGAAGTTGAACAGAGATTTAAAAGCATATGAACAGGGTTTAGCTTATCCTAAACCAGCTGTTGCTGAAATTTGTTCTAAATCCAACAACATCAATCATTCTTCAGCATCCAGTAATGGAGGTACAAATACTGGTGCTGTGAACCAAAATTTTAACCATGAGATGTCTGATGCTGATGTGATCCTTTCCGGAGACGAATCCGGCGATAGATCTGGTCACGTCGATTCTAACGAGGAAATGGTAGTTAGACGAAGTGAAAGACTTCTTAAGGCCTCTAAGACATCTAGTGATTCACAGGTCCACGTGAATCAGACCCAAAATCGGGATTTTCAGGAGGGCAATTGGACATGAGCAAGACCGAAGCAAAGGTATTATCCCTCAAACAACAGGCGGAACAACAGGAACAAGAAGTGGAGGAAATAACATCTAGGGGGATGAATAGTCACCAATCTGGTCACCCCATGATGAACACTCATGTGCCAACACTGTGTGAACATAATGGAAGTGTGAGATCAATAACCAGTGATGACATGACTGTTCCATCAATAGTGTCTAACCGGAAAGGTGACTTTAAGATTTACAACTACTCGTCCACTATCATCATGTCAGATATGGCTGACCTGTTGGCAAAAGGGTATACCTTTGTTCCAACCCAGAAATTGGACCTTGTCAAAACAATCATAGACATTAAACTTTATGTAAGGAAGTTAAACCTTTTCCTGTTGATGGGTAATCATGCCAATAGGTCTTGCAATGTCAACCACCCTTTTGTTCCAAGTACGTTTAACCCCCCCCTTTAAATCCAGCTTTGCAAACCTTTGAGCAGATATGTGAACTGGATATTTGGCAGATCCCCCATTTTAGAGGGAAGAAACGTTTTAAACCTAATATCACTAGTGAAGAAAGAGATTTTCTGGATTTTATAAAATCTCAGAAAATAAGGGTATGTAAGCCAGTAAAAGGAGGTGGGTTGGCTATATTTGACATCAGTGATTATGATTCATGGATAGAGTCACTTCTTGACACACCAGCGTATCAGATCAGTTCACGTTCTGAGGTTAATAGAGCCTATCAGTTAATAAACATGTGTATTAAAGGCCTGTTCATTGATGGAAGGATATATCAGAAAGTATATAACTATCTGTCAGTTTCGTATCCACAATACCCGTATATGTTCGGAATCCCTAAGCTACATAAGGGTTTAGAACAACCCCCTATGCGACCGTTAGTTGATGGCCGCAGCTCACCCACCTATTCCATAGCAAAATACATTGATGGTATGCTAAAAAAGTATTTGGCAACTGAGACACAGGTGTGTAGAGATTCATGGTCCTTTTTAGAAGAACTAAATAAGTTAGATTACAGTGATGAATATAATTTCCTGACCATAGACGTCAAGGACCTTTACACCTGTATCCCCCACACAACAGGCATTGATTGGGTAGCCACCAGATTAAAACAAAATGGTGCTTTAAACAGTGAAATCAGCCTGGTTATCGAATTACTAGATCTAGTTTTCACAAAAATTTTTTTTCACGTTTGGTGAAACTTTTTATTTGCAAAAATTGTTAGTTGCAATGGGGTCATCTTGTGGGGGGAGTTTAGCCAATTTACTTATGGCACAATGGGAAACCGAGTTTATTTTCAAAAATACTGGTATAGTTAGTAACATCATATATTATACGAGGTTTCTGGACGATATTGTTATCCTTTTAAAAGGTTCAGCCCAAGAAAGTTCTGCCTTGGTTGATTATTTAAACCAAACTACAGATTTTCTCAGGTTTACGTCATCCTTTGACACAGAAGTAATAGCATATTTAGATGTTTTGTTAGTAAAAAGCAGGACTTTACATTGCTTTCAAGCTAGTATATACAGGAAGACAACTTATTCAAATGATTTTTTAAATTTTTCAAGCAGTCACTACTTTTACCAGAAACACTCAGTTGTTAAGGGCCAACTTGTTAGAGCAGCTCATATCAACACGCAACTCAGTGATTTTCTAGCTGAATGTGATTGGCTTAAAATCATGTTTTTGGGACGGGGTTATCCGGTTGATCTTATAGACAGGTTGACAGATGAAGTTAAATCGAAGAGAATAAATTTGATTTATTCTCCAATACTAAGGGTTAAAGTTTACAGTGATGAAAACGTCGAATTTTTAAATCCACCAGATCAAGAAGTAACATGGACACACAATGAAAGTAGGTTATCCCTTAGAGACTGTGACCCATGTTTAAAATTTATTATAACTTTTAGCTGTGACAGTCATTTGGTAATTGACATTCTAAAGAAAAACTGGGAGTTATTTAGAATGTCACCAGATATATTGGATAAACTGGGTGGCATTCCACACGTGTCTTTCAGGAAAGGGAAGAATTTAAAAAATATACTAAAATCAGCTGTCCAGCCTGTGTCACGGATAACCGGAATGTTTAAATGTGAAGCGTGCAGTTATTGTAAATATATGGATACATCTAGTTCATTTTCAGTGAAAAATAGACAATATAAAGTGAGATCTAAATTTAATTGTCAATCCAAGTTTATAGTCTATCTTGCTAGATGTAAACAGTGCCCCGCATTTTACATCGGGAAAACCGAACGCAGGCTTCGAGATAGAGTATATGAACACCAATATGCAATCACTAAAGTTAAGTTATAAAATGCATTGGCAAAACATGTTCATGTCCATCATGGTCATGGATTTTCTTATATGGCAATAGATCAGGTTGTATTTCCCTTAAGAGGTGGTCCAACGCCAATCCTTTTAGAAGAATTGGAATTGTCATGGCAGATTAGGCTAGATGCTTACAGGGTTCCTGGGTTAAATGACATGTGTTCTATTAGTTGCATTTTGAAAAATAAAATTTGTGTCAACAGTGACACAGCTTTGTTAATGTAGTAGATCTCATAACGCAAAAGAAAATGGTATTTTTTAGTCAGTAGTTAAAGCACACAGTAAATGTAGTTTTTGTATTTTAAGTAAGCACAAATTTAATAATGATGTAATAGTTAATTTGTGCAGTGGTATTATCGCTTGCAACTGCTATATTTAATTTATTGTTATATTTAGTTTTTATATATATATATATATATATATATATATATATATATATATTACATTTTATATGGTTGTGCATACAAATATGTCAGCGTCTGTGTTTGTTACTATTGTTGTCCCTTTTTAAAATCAAAATTGATTCAGAATTATTTAGCCGCTTACAACTTTAAGTGCCACCATTGTTTTATAGGTGGAGTACTAAGTACGTCATCACATTTGTATTTTAAATTGTGTTAATTTAATTGGTATTGACTTCTGATGAAGTTTGCTTTAGTGCAAATGAAAAACGCTTCAAGTTACGTGTATGTTTTTGTAATAGTAAACCATTGGGAAGACCTGCCTGAGTGCTGCTTGTTTTTTACTAGTTTTTGTTCATTTTGGTGAGTTTATCCATTATGTCATTTGAAACAGCTGCGAGTCAGAGCCTCTTCCCAACAGCCAGTGAAGCTTGATGCGAGAGCGGTACGGATATTATTCTTAGTAGCAGAAAAAACAACGCTACCACGGGTATCGGTGATAGCGAAAGGGACAGCAGTATCAGTTGTAACAAGAATAACACTGACACTAGTAACGGTGGTGTTGAGACCATGCTTAGTTCTTTTACCACCCAGATTCAGTCTATCATGTATAGACTTGACCGGATTGACGAATACCAGCGGTTGCTTTGTGGGTCAATCCAGCTGCCGGCAAGAAACCCAGGTACTCAAGGAATGGATTTGTCATATTCCCTTATTAGTCCGGTCAACTTGGATTCTGTACTTCAATCTGGACAAGTTCCACAAATCAATGAATGGCCGTGTGAACAAAGAATGGTCATAGCTTTAGTGGAACAGCAATTCGCTGTTCAAATGACAGTCAACCTCATCTTCAACAACGGATGCACTCTACACAGGTCCCAGTGAAAAAAACGTTTTCTACAGGCACTAACATTAGAGTTGCAGTACCGAACAACAACATCCCCTTGCAGCCTATTGGATCACCTTTCATTAAACCTTTGGCAACCTGGTTATCAGATAATTTTTCTTTATCCGGAGGGTTAAGAATGAGGCCACTGAGTGATTCGGCTGAAGGAGGTAATAATAATAAATTTTACACTTGTGTCTGATCTAAAATTGTTTGACTCACACTTAGTTAAAGTCAAAAAACTTCAACCGAAATTGCATATTTTAAGGAATGTCTAAAGTTCAAGATAGTGCCCAAAGGCTTAAGATGTTACCACTTTCCAACAGGGTTGGAAGCTGGTTTACCCTTCCATTCAGATTTGATCAAATTATTTGATCGAAATGGCCTGGAACTTTTGGAGATTATTATTAAACATTACAGTATGTGGGTGGACGACCTAACCAAGTCTGTAACTGAGTTAGATGTTAAGATCAAAAATGATTTTAATTTTGGGCGCTATAAATTCGAATATAGTCGTATTTTTTCTAGTATAGATGACCATATGGCCAAATTGAACATAAACAAAATCAGGAAGTTGAACAGAGATTTAAAAGCATATGAACAGGGTTTAGCTTATCCTAAACCAGCTGTTGCTTAAATCTGGTGTAAATCCAACAACATCAATCATTCTTCAGCATCCAGTAATGGAGGTACAAATACTGGTGCTGTGAACCAAAATTTTAACCATGAGATGTCTGATGCTGATGTGATCCTTTCTGGAGACGAATCCAGCGATAGATCTGGTCATGTCGATTCTAATGAGGAAATGGTAGTTAGACAAAGTGAAAGACTTCTTAAGGCCTCTAAGACATCTAGTGATTCACAGGTCCACGTGAATCAGACCCAAAATCGGAATTTTCAGGAGGGCAATCGGACAGGAGCAAGACCGAAGCAAAGGTATTACCCCTCGAACAACAGGCGGAACAACAGGAACAAGAAGTGGAGGAAATAACATCGAGGGGGATGAATAGTCACCAATCTGGTCACCCCATGATGAACACTCATGTGCCAACACTGTGTGAACATAATGGAAGTGTGAGATCAATAACCAGTGATGACATGACTGTTCCATCAATAGTGTCTAACCGGAAAGGTGACTTTAAGATTTACAACTACTCGTCCACTATCATCACGTCAGATATGGCTGACCTGTTGGCAAAAGGGTATACCTTTGTTCCAACCCAGAAATTGGACCTTGTCAAAACAATCATAGACATTAAACTTTATGTAAGGAAGTTAAACCTTTTCCTGTTGATGGGTAATCATGCCAATATGTCTTGCAATGTCAACCACCCTTTTGTTCCAAGTACGTTTAACCCCCCCCTTTAAATCCAGCTTTGCAAACCTTTGAGCAGATATGTGAACTGGATATTCGGCAGATCTCCCAGTTTAGAGGGAAGAAAGGTTTTAAACCTAATATCACTGGTGAAGAAAGAGATTTTCTGGATTTTATAAAATCTCAGAAAATAAGGGTATGTAAGCCGGACAAAGGAGGTGGGTTGGCTATATTTGACATCAGTGATTATGATTCATGGATAGAGTCACTTCTTGAAACACCAGCGTGTCAGATTAGTTCACGTTCTGAGGTTAATAGAGCCTATCAGTTAATAAACATGTGTATTAAAGACCTGTTCATTGATGGCAGGATAGATCAGAAAGTATATAACTATCTGCAGTTTTGTATCCACGATACCCGTATATGTTCGGAATCCCTAAGCTACATAAGGGTTTAGAACAACCCCCTATGCGACCGTTAGTTGACGGCCGCAACTCACCCACCTATCCCATAGCAAAATACATTGATGGTATGCTAAAAAAGTATTTGGCAACTGAGACACAGGTGTGTAGAGATTCATGGTCCTTTTTGGAAGAACTAAATAAGTTAGATTACAGTGACGAATATAATTTCCTGACCATAGACGTCAAGGACCTTTACACCTGTATCCCCCACACAAAAGGCATTGATTGGGTAGCCACCAGATTAAAACAAAATGGTGCTTTAAACAGTGAAATCAGCCTGGTTATCGAATTACTAGATCTAGTTCTCACAAATTTTTTTTTTCATGTTTGGTGAAACTTTTTATTTGCAAAAATTGGGAGTTGCAATGGGGTCACCTTGTGGGGGGAGTTTTGCCAATTTATTTATGGCACAATGGGAAACCGAGTTTATTTTCAAAAATACTGGTTTAGTTAGTAACATCATATGTTATATGAGGTTTCTGGACGATATTTTTATCCTGTTAAAAGGTTCAGCCCATGAAAGTTCTGCCTTGGTTGATTATTTAAACTAAACTACAGATTTTCTCTTGTTTACTTCATCCTTTGACACAGAAGTAATAGCGTATTTAGATGTTTTGTTAGTAAAAAGCAGGACTTTACATTGCTTTCAAGCTAGTATATACAGGAAGGCAACTTATTCAAATGATTTTTTACATTTTTCAAGCAGTCACCCCTTTTACCAGAAACACTCAGTTGTTAAGGTCCAACTTGTTAAAGCAGCTCATATCAACACGCAACTGAGAGATTTTCTTTATGAATGTGATTGGCTTAAAATCATGTTTTTGGCACGGGGTTATCCTTTTGATCTTATAGACAGGTTGACAGATGAAGTTAAATCGAAGGGAATAAATTTGATTTATTCTCCAATACTAAGGGTTAAAGTTTACAGTGATGAAAACGTCGAATTTTGAAATCCACCAGATCAAGAAGTAACATGGACACACAATGAAATTAGGTTATCCCTTAGGGACTGTGACCCATGTTTAAAATTTATAACAACTTTTAGCTGTGACAGTCATTTGGTAATTGACATTCTAAAGAAAAACTGGGAGTTATTTAGAATGTCACCAGCTATATTGGATAAACTGGGTGACATTCCACACATGTCTTTCAGGAAAGGGAAGAATTTAAAAAATATACTAGAATCAGCTGTCCAGCCTGTGTCACGGATAACCGGAATGTTTAAATGTGAAGTGTGCAGTTATTGTAAATATATGGATACATCTAGTTCATTTTCAGTGAAAAATAGACAATATAAAGTGAGATCTAAATTTAATTGTCAATCCAAGTTTATAGTCTATCTTGCTAGATGTAAACAGTGCCCCGCATTTTACATTGGGAAAACCGAACACAGGCTTTGAGATAGAGTATATGAACACCAATATGCAATCACTAAAGTTAAGTTATAAAATGCATTGGCAAAACATGTTCATGTCCATCATGGTCATGGATTTTCTTATATGGCAATAGATCAGGTTGTATTTCCCTTAAGAGGTGGTCCAACGCCAATCCTTTTAGAAGAATTGGAATTGTCATGGCAGATTAGGCTAGACGCTTACAGGGTTCCTGGGTTAAATGACATGTGTTCTATTAGTTGCGTTTTGAAAAATAAAATTTGTGTCAACAGTGACACAACTTTGTTAATGTAGTAGATCTCATAACGCAAAAGAAAATGGTATTTTTTAGTCAGTAGTTAAAGCACACAGTAAATGTAGTTTTTGTATTTTAAGTAAGCACAAATTTAATAATGATGTAATAGTTAATTTGTGCAGTGGTATTATCGCTTGCAACTGCTATATTTAATTTATTGTTATATTTAGTTTTTAATATATATATATTACATTTTATATGGTTGTGCATACAAATGATATGTCAGTGTCTGTGTTTGTTACTATTTTTGTCCCTTTTTAAAATCAAAATTGATTCAGAAGTATTTAGCCGCTTACAACTTTAAGTGCCACCGTTGTTTTATAGGTGGAGTACTAAGTACGTCATCACATTTGTATTTTAAATTGTGTTAATTTAATTGGTATTGACTTCTGATGAAGTTTGCTTTAGTGCAAACGAAAAACGCTTCAAGTTACATGTATGTTTTTGTAATAGTAAACCGTTGAGAAGACCTCCCTGAGTGCTGTTTGTTTTTTACTAGTTTTTGTTCGTTTTGGTGAGTTTACACATTGTAAACCATTACATTTCAGAAACTTGTGTGTATGTGTGTGTGTGTGTGTGTGTGTGTGTGTGTGTGTGTGTGTGTGTGTTGTGTATTATATATGTCTATATCTATATCTGTACATATATGATATATCTATATCTGTCTACATAGATATGGATAGATGTATATGGGGGATTAAAACAAAGGTAATCTTGACATACAGTTTTCCAAATAGACGATTAACATGTGGAGCTATTTAGCCAGACCAGTGTGTGCCTATGCACAGAGATGCAGTTTGTCGTTTGAAAATAATGTACTTATACAGAGTGAATAGCTGCTCAGACATACATATTTCACTGACAGATAACAGGCAAAGGACTGCAACTCTTGGTACATATATGGACCTTGTACTGCTGCAATAATATTCCTGGATAGAAAAGCATGCGTGAAGTTTTTTCAGAGAACTGGACCTGCAGACATCCTGGTAAATGTGAGAACAAAGAGATTTAACATGAAGCTCTACTTGTCGATGTATACTACACCATGCATGAAGAAACGCTCTTCTAACATTGTACAGCTACAGTATGCTAATGCCTTTGAGCCATACCAGTAATCACTGCTGTGATACTGGTTTATTAAAGTTATACATTATTTTGTAATGATTATTACTGTTACTATTAAAAAACAGAAAAGTTATTGACATCATGTGTAATGACCCCAGTATATTCAAAAGCAGAAATGTTATTGACATCATGTGTAATGACCCCAGTGTATTAAAAAGCAGAAATGTTATTGACATCATGTATAATGACCCCAGTGTATTAAAAAGCAGAAATGTTATTGACATCATGTATAATGACCCCAGTGTATTAAAAAGCAGAAATGTTATTGACATCATGTGTAATGACCCCAGTGTATTAAAAAGCAGAAATGTTATTGACATCATGTGTAATGACCCCAGTGTATTAAAAAGCAGAAATGTTATTGACATCATGTGTAATGACCCCAGTGTATTAAACAGCAGAAATGTTATTGACATCATGTGTAATGACCCCAGTGTATTAAACAGCAGAAATGTTATTGACATCATGTGTAATGACCCCAGTGTATTAAAAAGCAGAAATGTTATTGACATCATGTGTAATGACCCCAGTGTATTAAACAGCAGAAATGTTATTGACATCATGTGTAATGACCCCAGTATATTGAAAAGCAGAAATGTTATTGACATCATGTATAATGACCCCAGTGTATTAAAAAGCAGAAATGTTATTGACATCATGTGTAATGACCGCAGAAATGTTATTGACATATATAATGACCCCAGTGTATTAAAAAGCAGAAATGTTATTGACATCATGTGTAATGACCCCAGTGTATTAAAAAGCAGAAATGTTATTGACATCATGTATAATGACCCCAGTGTATTAAAAAGCAGAAATGTTATTGACATCATGTGTAATGACCCCAGTGTATTAAAAAGCAGAAATGTTATTGACATCATGTATAATGACCCCAGTGTATTAAAAAGCAGAAATGTTATTGACATCATGTGTAATGACCCCAGTGTATTAAACAGCAGAAATGTTATTGACATCATGTGTAATGACCTCAGTGTATTAAAAAGCAGAAATGTTATTGACATCATGTGTAATGACCCCATTGTATTAAAAAGCAGAAATGTTATTGACATCATGTGTAATGACCCCAGTGTATTAAACAGCAGAAATGTTATTGACATCATGTGTAATGACCCCAGTGTATTAAAAAGCAGAAATGTTATTGACATCATGTGTAATGACCCCAGTGTATTAAAAAGCAGAAATGTTATTGACATCATGTATAATGACCCCAGTGTATTAAAAAACAGAAATGTTATTGACATCATGTGTAATGACCCCAATGTATTAAAAAGCAGAAATGTTATTGACATCATGTATAATGACCCCAGTGTATTAAAAAGCAGAAATGTTATTGACATCATGTGTAATGACCCCAGTGTATTAAACAGCAGAAATGTTATTGACATCATGTGTAATGACCCCAGTATATTAAAAAGCAGAAATGTTATTGACATCATGTGTAATGACCCCATTGTATTAAAAAGCAGAAATGTTATTGACATCATGTGTAATGACCCCAGTGTATTAAAAAGCAGAAATGTTATTGACATCATGTGTAATGACCCCAGTGTATTAAAAAGCAGAAATGTTATTGACATCATGTATAATGCCCCAGTGTATTAAAAAGCAGAAATGTTATTGACATCATGTGTAATGACCCCAGTGTATTAAAAAGCAGAAGGGTTATTGACATCATTGGTAATGACGCCAGTGTATTAAAAAGCAGAAATGTTATTGACATCATGTGTAATGACCCCAGTGTATTAAAAAGCAGAAATGTTATTGACATCATGTGTAATGACCCCAGTGTATTAAAAACATAAATGTTATTGACATCATGTGTAATGACCCCAGCGTATTAAAAGCAGAAATGTTATTGACATCATGTGTAATGACCCCAGTGTATTAAAAAGCAGAAATGTTATTGACAATTGACATCATGTGTAATGACCCCAGTGTATTAAAAAGCAGAAATGTTATTGACATCATGTGTAATGACCCCAGTGTATTAAAAAGCAGAAATGTTATTGAC
This sequence comes from Protopterus annectens, assembly GCF_019279795.1. NCBI lineage: Eukaryota > Metazoa > Chordata > Ceratodontiformes > Protopteridae > Protopterus > Protopterus annectens. The sequence continues at coordinate 809,111,684 of NC_056751.1, read as the reverse complement.
ATCATGTGTAATGACCCCAGTGTATTAAAAAGCAGAAATGTTATTGACATCATGTGTAATGACCCCAGTGTATTAAAAAGCAGAAATGTTATTGACATCATGTGTAATGACCCCAGTGTATTAAAAAGCAGAAATGTTATTGACATCATGTGTAATGACCCCAGTGTATTAAAAGCAGAAATGTTATTGACATCATGTGTAATGACCCCAGTGTATTAAAAAGCAGAAGGGTTATTGACATCATTGGTAATGACGCCAGTGTATTAAAAAGCAGAAATGTTATTGACATCATGTGTAATGACCCCAGTGTATTAAAAAGCAGAAATGTTATTGACATCATTTGTAATGACCCCAGTGTATTAAAAAGCAGAAATGTTATTGACATCATGTGTAATGACCCCAGTGTATTAAAAAGCAGAAATGTTATTGACATCATGTGTAATGACCCCAGCGTATTAAAAACCATAAATGTTATTGACATCATGTGTAATGACCCCAGTGTATTAAAAAGCAGAAATGTTATTGACATCATGTGTAATGACCCCAGTGTATTAAAAAGCAGAAATGTTATTGACATCATGTGTAATGACCCCAGTGTATTAAAAAGCAGAAATGTTATTGACATCATGTGTAATGACCCCAGTGTATTAAACAGCAGAAATGTTATTGACATCATGTGTAATGACCCCAGTGTATTAAAAAGCAGAAATGTTATTGACATCATGTGTAATGACCCCAGTGTATTAAAAAGCAGAAATGTTATTGACATCATGTGTAATGACCCCAGTGTATTAAAAGCAGAAATGTTATTGACATCATGTGTAATGACCCCAGTGTATTAAAAGCAGAAATGTTATTGACATCATGTGTAATGACCCAGTGTATTAAAAGCAGAAATGTTATTGACATCATGTGTAATGACCCCAGTGTATTAAAACAGAAATGTTATTGACATCATGTGTAATGACCCCAGTGTATTAAAAAGCAGAAATGTTATTGACATCATGTACAATGACCCCAGTGTATTAAAAAGTGTATTAAAAAGCAGAAATGTTATTGACATCATGTGTAATGACCCCAGTGTATTAAAAAAGCAGAAATGTTATTGACATCATGTAATGACCCCAGTGTATTAAAAGCAGAAATGTTATTGACATCATGTGTAATGACCCCAGTGTATTAAAAAGCAGAAATGTTATTGACATCATGTGTAATGACCCCAGTGTATTAAAAGCAGAAATGTTATTGACATCAGTAATGAATAGTGAGTGTATTAAAAGAAGGGTTATTATGACATCATGGTACGCCCCAGTGTGTTAAAAAAGCAGAAATGTTATTGACATCATGTGTAATGACCCCAGTGTATTAAAAAGCAGAAGGGTTATTGACATCATGTAATGACCCCAGTGTATTAAAAGCAGAAATGTTATTGACATCATGTGTAATGACCCCAGTGTATTAAAAGCAGAAATGTTATTGACATCATGTGTAATGACCCCAGTGTATTAAAAAGCAGAAATGTTATTGACATCATGTGTAATGACCCCAGTGTATTAAAAAGCAGAAATGTTATTGACATCATGTGTAATGACCCCAGTGTATTAAAAGCAGAAATGTTATTGACATCATGTGTAATGACCCCAGTGTATTAAAAGCAGAAATGTTATTGACATCATGTGTAATGACCCCAGTGTATTAAAAAGCAGAAATGTTATTGACATCATGTGTAATGACCCCAGTGTATTAAAAAGCAGAAATGTTATTGACATCATGTGTAATGACATTAAAAGCAGAAATGTTATTGACATCATGTGTAATGACCCCAGTGTATTAAAAGCAGAAATGTTATTGACATCATGTGTAATGACCCCAGTGTATTAAAAGCAGAAATGTTATTGACATCATGTGTAATGACCCCAGTGTATTAAAAGCAGAAATGTTATTGACATCATGTGTAATGACCCCAGTGTATTAAAAGCAGAAATGTTATTGACATCATGTGTAATGACCCCAGTGTATTAAAAGCAGAAATGTTATTGACATCATGTGTAATAACCCCAGTGTATTAAAAAGCAGAAATGTTATTGACATCATGTGTAATGACCCCAGTGTATTAAAAGCAGAAATGTTATTGACATCATGTGTAATGACCCCAGTGTATTAAAAAGCAGAAATGTTATTGACATCATGTGTAATGACCCCAGTGTATTAAAAAGCAGAAATGTTATTGACATCATGTGTAATGACCCCAGTGTATTAAAAAGCAGAAATGTTATTGACATCATGTGTAATGACCCCAGTGTATTAAAAAGCAGAAATGTTATTGACATCATGTGTAATGACCCCAGTGTATTAGAAGCAGAAATGTTATTGACATCATGTGTAATGACCCCAGTGTATTAAAAAGCAGAAATGTTATTGACATCATGTGTAATGACCCCAGTGTATTAAAAAGCAGAAATGTTATTGACATCATGTGTAATGACCCCAGTGTATTAAAAAGCAGAAATGTTATTGACATCATGTGTAATGACCCCAGTGTATTAAAAAGCAGAAATGTTATTGACATCATGTGTAATGACCCCAGTGTATTAAAAACATAAATGTTATTGACATCATGTGTAATGACCCCAGTGTATTAAAAAGCAGAAATGTTATTGACATCATGTGTAATGACCCCAGTGTATTAAAAAGCAGAAATGTTATTGACATCATGTGTAATGACCCCAGTGTATTAAAAAGCAGAAATGTTATTGACATCATGTGTAATGACCCCAGTGTATTAAAAACATAAATGTTATTGACATCATGTGTAATGACCCCAGCGTATTAAAAACCATAAATGTTATTGACATCATGTGTAATGACCCCAGTGTATTAAAAAGCAGAAATGTTATTGACATCATGTGTAATGACCCCAGTGTATTAAAAGCAGAAATGTTATTGACATCATGTGTAATGACCCCAGTGTATTAAACAGCAGAAATGTTATTGACATCATGTGTAATGACCCCAGTGTATTAAACAGCAGAAATGTTATTGACATCATGTGTAATGACCCCAGTGTATTAAAAAGCAGAAATGTTATTGACATCATGTGTAATGACCCCAGTGTATTAAAAAGCAGAAATGTTATTGACATCATGTGTAATGACCCCAGTGTATTAAACAGCAGAAATGTTATTGACATCATGTGTAATGACCCCAGTGTATTAAAAAGCAGAAATGTTATTGACATCATGTATAATGACCCCAGTGTATTAAAAGCAGAAATGTTATTGACATCATGTGTAATGACCCCAGTGTATTAAAAAGCAGAAATGTTATTGACATCATGTATAATGACCCCAGTGTATTAAAAAGCAGAAATGTTATTGACATCATGTGTAATGACCCCAGTGTATTAAAAAGCAGAAATGTTATTGACATCATGTGTAATGACCCCAGTGTATTAAACAGCAGAAATGTTATTGACATCATGTGTAATGACCTCAGTGTATTAAAAAGCAGAAATGTTATTGACATCATGTGTAATGACCCCAGTGTATTAAAAAGCAGAAATGTTATTGACATCATTTGTAATGACCCCAGTGTATTAAAAAGCAGAAATGTTATTGACATCATGTATAATGACCCCAGTGTATTAAAAAGCAGAAATGTTATTGACATCATGTGTAATGACCCCAGTGTATTAAAAAGCAGAAATGTTATTGACATCATGTATAATGACCCCAGTGTATTAAAAAGCAGAAATGTTATTGACAGCATGTGTAATGACCCCAGTGTATTGAAAAGCAGAAATGTTATTGACATCATGTATAATGACCCCAGTGTATTAAAAAGCAGAAATGTTATTGCCATCATGTGTAATGACCCCAGTGTATTAACAACCAGAAATGTTATTGACATCATGTATAATGACCCCAGTGCTCTCCTAGGGGATGCAGTCTGCTACTGTGCATCTACCTTCTTCTTTCAATCTATACAGGAGCTAGACATCAAAAGAGGATAATTACATATTTGGGTCATGCTAAAGGTGTACCTAATATAACAGCTGCATTTACAGTACATAGGTGGTGCCTGCCACTTAACTTCATCTTCCCATTGACCAAGAAGGTCAGGATTGTGTCACTTCATGTCATTATAATGGTGATGGCACTGTTCCGCTGTGTGTGGGATACTAGTTGAATAGGTGACAGTCTTGGCTAAGCTATTCCAAGCTCCATTTTTATACTGAGGTCCTGTATACCTTTCCTGCATAAGGCTTCAGCTATAATCCTCATGGAGGAGGTAAAGAAATATGTTAGGCTCCCCTTAACATCACCTTAGTGCTCTAAAAGGAGTACTAAGATCTCCTTTTCCAGCTATAATGTCTCATTTTAAAAGATCTCAGGAAAAATGGCAGAAAATTTGCATCCAGAAGAGTTCCTGCATGCCTCATCTGCCATGCAATGATGGACACCAACGGGCACCTCATTTGTGTGATGGATGGCAAACTCTGAAATGCAGGCATTGTATTATTATTATTGTTCCAATGCCACTTTAAGGTATGAAACATGGCAGTCTTCCATCCCTATATATGGTGTTGAGAATATGCTCTCTATAGTGACTCCATCTGAAGATAGTTAAATATGAGATGACAGTTCTTTCAGCTCTAAAATAATTTGCTTCCTGTGCAGACACAGAGCTGCCTGCAGGTGCTTAGGCACATGCTCAGCGTCTTATAGAAATCTCCATGATGTGCACTTGGTTTGCTCATCATACAAATTACATGATTCAGAAACAGTAATGGGATGAGCCCTAATTAGCATAATCATTGTGTCCAGACATGTGAATGTACACAATGACAGGCTAAGAGCCTCACTGCACTAAGGAAGAAGTTCAGAACACAGACTCCTAGCCAGGGTGGAGGTTCATCCAATGCACTTCCTGACAGAGCCAGCTCCCTTCCTCACCTGTGTCAGTAATGCTATGATAGTTGGTTTATCATACTTGGTGCCATTTTATACAGTCATTAGCATATAACACTGCTATTCACATTATTTGGCCTAGTCACTTCATGTAGCTGGGTTTTCTGAATATTGCAGCTTATTGCACAAATTTGCTTATGTAATGATGTGGCTGAATCTGACACCATTTGATAGCCACAGATATGAAACTGGGTATTCTGTGGAACATTGTGTGTTTGTTTCAGTCCATCCCTTTGATATTTGGTAGCTACAAATATCAAATCAGGTATACTGTGGACCTTAGGGCAAAGGCTTGCTTATTTAAGAAAGTAACTACTAATGTATCAAGCTGTATACATTACTGATTATATCTTACTGTAAGCTTTTTACATTAGATTACTGGAATTAGGGTTTAAGCAACAGACACTGAATACAACGTTTAGACTATACGTGCCCTTCTGTAAGTATTTGTTTTACTTCTTACTATCTGTCCTAGCTGAGCACTTCATAACATCGATCTTATAAGCACAGTTTGTCTGGCACTATTCCGGAAAGTTACTGGAACATGTAGCGAAGAGCAAACAGAACAAATCCATTTGACTTTCTGTTTAGTCACATTACTGTTTGAGATATTTTCTGTGTTCTAGTAAACAAATGTTTTGCAGAAACGGAGTAAATTATGTGTCTCTTGTTATTTGCCTTTCATGTTTATTTCCATACTTAGAATAAACAGGGAGAAGGATTTGTCTGTTGAATCCCAAATGACTGATGGATCATTACAGACAAAATTACTAACTTACTCCAATGCTGTGTGACCACAGAGATTGTTCTATTAATGAAGATGGTACACGAGTGAAGCCCCCTGCAAGTTGGATAGAGTAGCTTACCTCCCTACTTTTCCAGGGGCTGCTAAGTTATTTTTTGGTGAGGAAAAATTCACTGAAATATTTCTTTACTTTGTTGGAACTTGACAGACTCTACCATAACATATCTTAGAATTTTATGACACTTTTTTTTGAATCAGTAAAAAGCCATTGCGTCTTCCTGCACAGTAAAAAGATTGGCAAACCCGAAAGGTCCTGGAGGTTGACTTAATTTGTTTATGTGATGACACAATATCTAATTCCTGTATCTGATCTCAGCTGCTGAATAACATTATTTAAGGTTAAAGCATACTGTTTCTCTCTCTTTCTATTGCACTTAAGTGAACAGCATCACCTCTAGAGTTTTAGCTATATTTTTCAACCTTTTCATATTATAAAAAGTGATTTTTAAGTCTAGAACCATGGCTGACAGATTGAATAAGAGCAATGTTGCTGTTCAACGAAGGAACAGAAGTAATAATTATGAACAGCTGTGCATTCTTCGTCTTTATTACCTACAGATACAACCTTAACACGGACGTTCTTGTTTTTTTTAAGTTTGAAAATTGCTTTTCACCACCATTATCATGGCAGTGATCGCCTTTGCTTTCTATTGTATTTGGAGATTTCCATTTTTATTTCACCATTTCATTAGGGAGTCTTTGCTTTTCTGTTAGTCATCATTCATTCTTACTTATAGCTGGTACTTTCACATTTTATGACCTTATTTATGTATTTTTTTTTTACAATTTTCCCTCCACTGCTTGCTGATCATCAGCTCTCCTCCCAGTCAATGGGGCCATTCATTCCCCATCACTAGAGCAAAGGTCAGCTGGTCCTCCTCACACATTTTTGGACCGTGCACAAATGCATATATATGTTTAGACTCACCTTCTTCATTTAAGACCATTGAAATTTCTTTCATTATAATCCACATAATCTGTACATCAGCTACAGACACTTGACTTTGTACACCTCAAATGTCCACATGTGATAAAAATTGTCACAGTAAAGGATTATAACCTGCATTGCACAAATACACACTAGTTCTTTAAAGGTTCATAGGTTCATAGGTTGGTACTAGGCTATCGGCCCTAGGGCCTATACAAGCCTAGCCATAACAATTCCCGGGCTATTTCTTCCCAGAATATTTACTTCCCTGGTCCCCTGTCTAGCAGAGTGACTGACGTGATCCCTGGGGTGAATTTCCCATCTCCCATCCAATCGTTAAGGTTCCTTTTGAAGAGGGCCAAAGAGGCGCTCAGCTTGACATGTATGGGCAATCCATTCCAGAGTATGGACAGTCTTTGGGTCAGGAACCTATCCCTCCAGCATGTTTTGTTCATTGTGATGACCAGGTTTAGATCCCTGGAGCGTGTGGCTCTGAGAGATTTGGATTTCTTTAAGTGTAGCATGTCCAACAAGTCTGGGTTTGACATGGCCTTGTATGTTAAGCAGAGATTGCCTCTGAGTAGGGGATATGTGACAGAGTATAGCTGGAATTTTTATAGACGGTCAGCATAGGGCATCTGCTTTAGGCTTCTGATTCTTTTAGTGAGGTATTTCTGTGGCCTTTTCAGTTGTTGCAGATGTCTTGTGAGGTACATACCAAATGGGGTGTTGTACTCTATAATGGGTCTAATAAGGGATGAGTACAGTGGGACAATGACCTCCTTTTTTCTGGATGAAAAGCCCTTAGTGATGAGGTGTGCAACATAGAAGGATTTCTTGACTGTTGTGGTGATGTGGTTATCGAAGGTGAGACCACTGTCCACCTGTGTCCCTAAGTCCCTTATCGCACTTTTGGTGTTTAGTGTACTGCCACTTATGTGGTAATTCATGGGTACATGTTTTTTCCCAAAGTGGATAACTATACATTTCTTGGCATCGAGCTTGAGCCCATGGCTCTGGCACCAAGCATCTGTTTCTGTAAGGCACTTTTGTAGAATATCCACATCATTTGTGGATTCAATAATGGCTTCCTGTTTGCAGTCATCTGCAAACTTTGTTAGCCAGAGATGTGCTGGCCTGTACTTCAGGGAAGTAGATGCCAAACAAGAGCGGTCCCAGGACTGAACCCTGAGGTACTCCACTTGTCACTTGTCTGGAGCTAGATTTTGAGTCAGCTACTTTTACAGTGTGGGATCTGTCAGTAAGCCAGATGGCAACCCATCAAGTGACGTAGCCAGACTAATGACCGTTTAACATAATAGCCATTCTCATCTACACACAGGCATTGTGCCCAGCAATTACAGCCCCATTCTGACTGTGTATGTCAGATGTTTGATTGTGGTTAAAATAAATAAACAAATAAATACAAACATAGACACATAATTATGAACACAATCATATAATTCAGATTTGTTTCACATGAACACTTTACTATATGTTGCAGCTTATTTCCCACAAATGCACATTAGTTCTGCAAAGACAGATTGTTAATTGAGCAAACTACAAAGAGGTAAGTTACTATATCATACAGAGTCCCTAGCTCTACCTAGCAGTTATAGCCACTTTCTTATATGTACCTCCTTTGACTTGATAAAAATTATATCTTTCAAACTCATGAATCAGGACAAAACCAAAAAATAATGAGGGGCACAAGGCCCGATGCTAGACACACATTTTAAATATTTCTCTAATATGTATATACTTAAAAAGTTGCTAGAATATGTTTTTGCATTAACGTGAATTTTATGAAGAACATGAAACCTGAACTCAAATGTTTGACATTATTTGGTGACTGCAATCCTCAGTGATTTTCTAGAATACTACACACTTCAAGAGGAGCATGCCAACACATGAGGCAAAATAAAATACAAACTCAGCAAAGCAGCTTCAACAAAAAGCTTATTTAATCAAACAGAGCTTTAAGGTAAAAACCTCTTCTTCAGTGTATATAAAATAGCAATTATACAATGACTGGTCATTAATATTCGAAAACAAGCATTCTGATTGGCCAGCCCAACCAGCGTGCCCATTGTAAATCCCAGAATATACCAATGGAAAAAGGTCCGGTCACCCGGTCTTTCCGTTCGTGTAGTCCATAACTTTTATTTATTTATTTATTTATTTACAAAAAATGAAACAAAATCTATAGTCCGGGCCCCTGGACATGCCAGAGAGGCAGCATGGAGGAAATACAAAGGAAATCGGGTACGTTATTTAAAACTAAAGACACGTACCTGATTTTCTTTGCATTTCCTCCATTCTGTCTCTCTCTCCTACCCCTAATGTAGCCGAAACTGTTTTTTTTTTAATAAAAAAAAACAAAAAAACAAAACAAAAACGGAGCAACGGAGACTTTCTTTTCTCCGTTGCTTCCTTTTCAAAGCATTGATGTACTGGGTATGTGTGGGAACACAAGTCCCATACACATGTGCAGTACATCAAAACAAGGCAGCAGGACACCACCAACTGTAGAAGGACAGTACGGCACCATTATACAAAGACATTATTTAAGAAAAGTAAGCATTTTTTTTTCTTAAATAATGTCATTGTATAATAGCAATAACCGACTCCGTGGTTGTGGTATATTGAAATTTACCCATGGTTGGCTTTATTTAATCACTCGGGCTTCGCCCTCATGATTAAACCACACCAACCATGGTTAAATCTTCAGTATACCACACCACGTCATCTGTTATTGCTTAAATAACCCTCCCTCTTTATATATATAAAAATACACAGCCAAAATGTTAATTGAAACCAATCAATCAATTAAGAAAAATTATTCTAAAAGCAAAAGCACTTGCATACATTAATTTAAATATATAAATATACATAATCTTTTAAATATATCACAATACAAATACATTAATGCAGGCACATTTGTTTATATTTAAGAATGGGCTTTATTGACACCATCTGGTTTAGTCCACACATGAGGCAAAGTCATGGAATTTCTGCAAAATCATGGACTGTTTCAGCTTTGGTTCATGCAAACAGGACCCATAAAGTAAATATTCCAACTTATTTCATACAAATATACACTATTCTTGTAAAGCCAGATGGTAAACTGAACAAACAACAAATAGTTAAGTTGCTTTCATCCACAGCCAGCCCTTCCTGTTATTTAGTGACTGCAGTCCTCAATAATTTGATAGAAACTACACATTGTATGAGGCACAGGCCAAAAATATGAGGCAATATCAGGAAAGATACTAAAAAATTGAGGAGAGCTTCAATTTTGTTTTACACAAACAACAGCCAGAGAGCAAACATTCCTGCTTATTTTACACAAATACACATTAGCACATAAAGCCATACTTTAAACTTTTAAACTGAACGAATGATAGAGGGTCAGTTGGGGTCATCTACAGCTAGCTTCCCTTATCTTGTTGCCTGCGAAGATAAAAAAATGTAACTTACCTCACATTACCATCACCTGCTGTTGCCTTTCAAACTGGCAGCCCACCTCTGCAGCAATCCTCACTACACTGTCTAATATGTGCCAACTTTTTGCTCCTTGCCATTCCAGTGAATCATGCAAAGACAACGAACAGAACGCTGTGCCACTTTAGACAGAATTGTACTGATCCATTTGTTTATGTATTATTTTCAGTAAAGAAAAAGTTCTTTACTTAAAAATAGGTAAGCAAATAAATAAAATACTTTGAACTGAATAGTGTCACTGGCTCATGCTGGCTACGCATAAATGTGTATATAAAGGTAAACACTTGAATTGTCTGTCATTTAATATTTTTTATTAAAACTAAAAAGTTCTGCATATAAGCTAACTAAAATTAGCAGTGCTAAATATAAAATGTTTTAAAGTAAAATGATTGTTTTGGCTGGACATTGGCCATGGGGGCCCACTGAGGGAGGGGGCAGGCAACCGCTCCTGAATCATCCCTATTACAATTTGCCACTGGAGAGGGGCCATCACTCAGATAGCCATCAGAAGTGGTTTGAGATTGTTTATTGCTTATTCCTAACCCTGCATGAACCCAGCAGAGCATTAATATGAGTATTTGAAATAGGCTGCTCAAAGAGGCCATCACCTTACTTCCACAAGGGGAGTTCCCTTCAAGCAGGTCTACCCCTACCCCTGAATCACATAGTGGTAGTTTCCTCCATCTACATTCAGGGAACCTGTACTTCATTGTTTGCCCTTGAGTACATACAACTCTATATCCCAGCAGAGGTGAGTGGGTTATGACCTTTCACTCCGCCAGTTCAGGAACCACTAACTGAAGCCAGGTCACATGGTCTGAATTCAAGGCTCTAGCCCTCTGCACTGTGGATCCAGGCTTTGTGTACTCTTTTTGCTTCACTTTACCCCTCCCCCATGCTGGTTGATCATCAACCCCCCTCTCAGCCAATCTGCAAATTCATTCCTCCGTCACTGGAGCTGAGGGTCATATGGGAGGGGGACCATTAGTTAGGCAGCAATCAAGGGTGGTTTGAATTTTTTTTTTCTTTAGCCCTTCACTCTTATACTCACCCAGTGATAACCTACTGCAATGGGCATCATGGTTGCACTGCTTGTTGCTTCTGCAAAGGGGTGATATCAGCAAGATGTCCCTGTCCACCCACAGCAGGTACTGTATAGTTGTTTCCTTAGTCCCCACTATGGAAATTAACCTGTGTGCATGTGTACCTTTGCACACACATTCCCTTGGAACTAGGATGAGCACACCCGTCCTCCTTACCTGTGCTGTCAGCCTCGTGAGCTGTTATTCAGATTATGATATCCTGGGCCAGCCTGTGTCAATGACTTTGTTGCATGCTCTCTCTGGGTATTTTTTCACATCTTTTTACTACTTTTAGCAAGCCATTTAGACTTTTTGAATTCTGCTGTAGTCCATATTAATTGTGAGATTCACTAACTTTTTAAATGCTTTGTGTTTCCCGTTTCTTCCTTACTCCATTTTATGAGGCGGGGTTCATGCTCTGGATAGCATAGTGAAGTTCAGCAGCTACTGCTGAAGGCTGTTTGTTATACTCTATATCCACTGACAAGTCAACATGCAATAAGACAAATGCATGCAATGTGGCATGTGCGCTATTATACTGCTGTGTGTCATGACTGTACTTGCGAGATCATGATCTCATGTGATTTTTGTTTAGTTCTCTATACCACTAGGGCATCCATAGTGGGGGTGAAGTTTCCTGACATTAATCCTTGCCTCTCTTTTTGAAAAGAGAAATCAGGTCTTAACACTCATTTCCTCTTAACCCAGCCACATCATCAAGCTAACACCTGGGTCACCTTTGGAGTAGGCAGGACTTTTAGCTTTCATGCCAAATGAGCCTTCTGATTCTCAGCAATGTTTGATATTTCTGCATGTTACGTGTTTCATTTTTTAACATTAATAGAGTATGACTATCCCAGTCAGAATGTCCTAATTGCATGGTTTGCTTGTTGCTTTTAAAGCTTCAGGCTGTCTTCATGGTTACAATGTTTTGTACCAACTTTTTCCTTTCATAAAAAATAAAATAACATGTTATTGCAATAAAAATAATTTCAGAAGCTATTTAAATTGCTGAAGTTTTCATGAAAAGCTTTTTTTTGCCCAAATTAGGTATGTGTGTGCATATGTTTATGTATCCTGCATGAATCATTGCATCATGCATGTGTGTGTGTCTCATAAAATATCTTTCACTCAAAAGAGGGAAACAAAAAAGAGTGATTTTAGAGCAAATCTAAAATGATCAAAAACTTCATTAACTAAAAGTAATGTTTTTGCAGCGGGTCAACCCTCTGTGCACCCCCATATCTCCTGCTAATTATATATACCAATGGCAGGACTGCACATCAGCAAGTTAAGGGCAAATTCCCTGATCCTGCTGCACAGCGATCTCATAGAAAAAGCTGCTGTCAAAACTACTATTGAAAAGAACATTCACTAATATGAGCATTTACTTTTTAAAAGCATTCACTCATTTGAGTGTTTGCTTTTCTGGATTACAACCATATATTTAGAAGTATATATCTAGATATAGATATGCATACAATATTATGTTTCTGCTTGTATTCATATAGATCTTACTCCTATGTAAGGACTTCATAGTCCCATTTATAATATCTGCCTTATTCTAAACATCATGCCTGATATCTGGAAAACAGCCATTGTTAAACCCCTCCTCCAAAAAACTAACCGTCCCACACTGCTGACTTCTGTCCCATCTCCATTCCTCCCATACTTGGTAAAATCCTTGAAAAATTAGTTTAGAATCAACTCACCCATTACATCTCCCAATAGAATCTATTATCCTCAAAACAGCATGGCTTTTGCATTGGTAGGATCATTTCTATAGCACTCTGGACACTTACTGATAAGATCTTATTGGCTATAGACAAAGGCCTCATCACTGGAGCCATCTCTAGTGACCTCACCAGAGCTTTTGATCTGACATACCATAAAATTCTGTTGGATCATGTAACTGAAATTGGAATCAGCCCAGATACACCTCCGTTGTTTAACGATTATCTTTACAATTGACACTTCTTTTTTCAGTTTTAGAATATCTTCTCTGATTCCACCCCTCTCCTTAAAGGAGTCCCTCAGGGCTCCATTATGGCTCCTCTTTTTTTTTTCTGTTTTCATTTATGAACAACCACATGATCTCCCTCACCTCTCTTTCTTAATTTATGCTGATGACATGGTCTTACTTCACTCAAACCTGACCTTCTCTGCCATATAACAAGTACACATAGACTTCCTTTCGTTTATCAAATGACTTAATAACAAAAAGCCATTGCTGAACACTTCCAAAACTAAAATAATGCTGTTTGGTACCTCCCCTGTAAATTGTAGCAATTGCGACAGTTTAAAAATAAGAATTTTTTTTTTTAATAAAATACGCTAAAGGAGGGTTGGGGACAGGGCACAGAAATGGGACCTGAATTGCTGGGGCAGGAGGTAGGGGTGTGTGTGATGCAGCTGGCCACGTGGTTGGTGTGCCAGTAGAAGGAACGCCTGCTTTTTTTTTTTTTTTTTTAGCTGTGGAAGTGAGGGTCGTATACTTAACTCTAATAAGCCGATTATTTGCGTGTACGTATCGGCTTATTACAGTAAAATGCTTTTTTTTATTTTGTTCTTTACTTGAAGAGCTGAGGGGGTGGGGTGAGGTTTCATAGTACCGGCCCAGGGTGCTGGTTGAACCAGCTACATTTCTGCTTGACAACCCCATTGATCATGTGAACTCCTTCAAATACCTTGGTATGTGGCTTGAGCCTGCACTGAACTTTCACCTTCACTTCGAACAAATATGGAAGGAAATGAATTCTCTACTGTTTGGTCCTTCCTCCTTTCACTCCAGACCAACCAGGAATGTCATAGACAAAGGCATTCTACTTGTCCAGCTTGAACATAGACGTCCACTGATTGCAACAGTATCCAAGAAAAACTTCTCCACCATCCAAATTATGTGTAAACAAATTTATCTGCCATTTCATTAACCTCTCCTGCAGAAATGAACTTTATTGTATTACGTTTAGTAAAGCCAGTTGGTTACCTGTGCAACAATGTGCCAACCTTCTTCTTGGATTCAAGTGCTAAAAGGTCCTTGAAGAACACTCACGTCCTTCCTTTGTATCCAACCTCTTCAGATGACCCTCCGATACAACCTAAGAAGTCTTAACCACTCTTGCTCACTTCTTCAATGTCTAAGAACCAGATTTCATTGCACTAGCAATGCCTTCTATATCCTAGGATGAAACTCTGGGAATCCCACCCTACTAATCTTCAGCACCTCACGTCGAACCCATCATTTTGTGCTTAGCTTAGAGATCATATCAAGTCCAAGTCAGTTTGCAAATGCTTCCCTCTGGCCACATCCCTTAATCCTCCACTCTCCCCTTCACCAGTCAGGGACATTTGTCTTTCTCATGTTATTTCCCAGCACTAGTATGTGTCATGCCGTCCACATTGTGTATGTTGCATAGAGTTCATTTTTGCATACCCTTACTTTTGCTGTCTTTTAAACTTTGTACTCCGTCCCTTCAGTCTTTAACTCTCCTCCTCTTCTTCTTCCCTTTCTACTCCAACCAGCCCTTCCTACTGTCCTCTGTACTGTGTACTTTGTTATCATTTCTGTTATTGATTCATTGCCACCTGCACATAGCATTTTATCTGTATTCATAATACTTATTGTAATTTGCTTATCTACTGTCATTTATATTTGTCCGGGCTGAGACTGAAATAGGTCCACTTGGACAAGTGCTCTACCCTGGTTAGCAAATTGAATAAATAAATAAATATTTGGTACTTACATATTATCGCAACCGCACCACATTTCTAACCGATAATACGCAAGTACTAAACAGTCATATGCCGTTCACGTGTCGACTATATTATTTCAAGTTATTGTGTAAAACTGAAGGTATATAACCCTTTAAAAACCTAAACCCACATTTTTAGGATGTTGTCCTCACATTCTTGTAGGTTTTTGGCACATTTCTTGGGAGTCAAACTTGACAGGAGTGTCTGTCATCGTTACGTAATTCCCAAAGCTTCCCTTCACTTATGGCAGAAAGGAATTGGTAACATCTGCTTGCAGATTGTGACATGTTCCAGTAGTGCTATTTATGTAGTCTGAAATTAAATGGGCTCTTAAACATTACTGCCACTTCTCTTCCTACTGCATACGATTGCTCCAGCGTCCCTAATTCCCACTTGTGTCTCGCTACCATTGCACCTGTTACAGACCTGTCAACTGTCCAGCTTTTCACACAATGTCTACCTTTTTACCAGATATGTTTGGTCTGCCCCTCCTAAAATGTGTGACTACCTACCAAGTCAGTGGGATGCTCTGAGAATGGAAGTCAGTCGGTAATGATATACACATGCGGGATATGTATCAGCAGGCAGGGTACTTTTACTTTTCATTAAGTGCCGTCGACAAAACATGCTGGCCAGGAAGAGGACTTTTGTTATTATTCCTGTTTCTGACACAATGTGATACAAAACTAATTTGGAGTTTACACTCCCCTTCTGAGTTGGAAATACAGTTGCTCCATGATGACATTATGAATTACAGCAGGTGAGACATGTGGTTGCGATAATATGTAAGTACCAAATATTCTTTAAAAACATTTCCAAAATGTCTCAGACATTTCCTAATTACCATAATAATTATTTTGGCAATATTTTCAGCACATTCTCTCAAGCCAGTTACATATTTGTTATTATTGTCTTTGATCAGCCTTGTAACTGCAAAGAAATGCAAAGCAATATATAATATCTTCTTCTTCTTCTTTCGGCTGCTCCCGTTACCCAGCCACTGGGGATGCACAAGCCAGTGCATTTCTTTGTGCCTGTCCCAAGCCCGGATAAATGGGGAGGGTTGCGTCAGGAAGGGCATCCAGTGTAAAATTTTGCCACATCATATATGCAGAAAACTGAAAGCAATATGTAATATATATATATATATATATATATATATATATATATATATATGTAAATAACTGACATAATTTCTTAAAACAATACATTAAACATACAGAAATGAATGCAGTATTCTCATTAAGAAGTGTGTGTGGTGTAAATGTAATGGCATTTACATTTTTATTAGTGAATTAATTTCATTGGTACTTAATAAAAGAGAGATTCTGAAGGCCACCTTGCAAGTATGTCATTAAACATTCCTTTGTCTTAACCACATAGTTAAATATAAATTGTGATTTCTGAATTTGAAAAAAAAAATAAGCTGAGTATAATAAATGGGGAATAACTATGTCACAAAAAGTGCAACACATTTGAGAACTCATGCTTAAAATGAGATTAATATCTCAGAGGGGTTATGTGAAGACAGCTTGAAATATGGAGCCAGTTTGAAGCAATTAAGACTAGAAAATCACAACCACCTCAGGAGAATAATTCTTTTGCTATAAATGGATTTAAAATAAATTAAGTTAGCTGATCAGCAGTTTTTATTAGATTTTGTTTAACTTTCAGACTATTCAAAGAGAATAAATTAACAATTTTTGTGAATTTATTTTTTAAGGTTACCAATGAAAATCATCAGAAAATACTATTAGATCTTATGTTGTGTATTATTAATAGCAGTTTACAGACAGCAGTTTTGACTTCTATAGAATGTTGTTAGATGTGCCAACAGGAGCATATATGAGCACAGTAACAACTTACTTAATAAGGGACATACCTGCTTTGTAGAAATAAAAAAACTAATATGAATCAGTTGTAAACAGTGCATCAGTGCAGTTATCCAGACCTCTGCTGATTTTATAGTTGGCCTCATCTGCAGAACTGAGATCTCATAAAAATGAAATAGTTTTGTGCACCATCCTTGTATTCTTCATATCTGTTATTAATGATGCTTTCATCCTCTGACGTTGGTTTGACTACCTACTAATGTATTTGACACCATTTGTTTTCCTATCGAGAGTGGGTCTAATTACTCTGCCCCTGCTGCTCTAGGATAGGTCTGGGGGTTTATAGTGATGGTGAGCACTTTCTCAGCTTCTGAAGGACATGATAATGGTGAAAATCAGGGCAAATGTTTTAGATGCAAAGGCATTCCCAAGAATCTTCCTTCTTGTTTTTCTTCATGCTGGCAGGGGTTTAAAAAGCACAGGCCTGGGTTTACAGATCACAAGCCTAATGCATTAATATAGAATACAAGTTGTACATGTTTTTAGCAGTTTCTTCTGCATTCTTACCAATGAGTCCCAAAGGAATCATTTTATGAAGAAATATACCACATTCTTTACTGTTAAGAAGAGACAAATACCTTATTTTCACTTGACAAATCAGCGATAAGTTGGGTTTATTTTTTTTAATCCTGGATATAGATTGGCATATTACTATGATCTGCTTGGTAGGACTGAACTTAGGTTTACTGTTGCTTGTTTTAAAGAGTATACCTTACCACCACCTGTTATAACAGTGATTGATAGCAGCAGTACATACTAAAACCAAAACAGTGTTGGACAGCATTGTTGTATAGGGGCTGTTCCCTCTGCACCCCTAATATTGGAGCTATGCTCTCACATCCACAGTTGCTAAATATATTACCTCAAAGGTTACATCAGTTTAAAGAATATCTCAGTACTCTTTTCTCTGAATCAATGCAGCCACAGAGATGTTATTTTAGAGAACAAACATAACAGCCATATTTTGAAAATACAGATTCTGCTTCCACAGTTTGCCATGCAGTACTAGTGTTGTCCAAGATAGACTGTGAATGCTAAAGTTTTGCTTGATAGAGCTTTATAGGCCTTGTCATATATGATATGAGACACTAATTATTTTTCTCCTGTAGTCCTGAGTTTGATTCCCTCAGTCTCTAGCTGTGTACTGTAGGACTCTGAGCAGATCTCTTAACCAGATGTGCTCCTAGGTTATACATTTATTTTACATTTGTTTACCGGGGAAGTCTGACTGGGCAAGGGTTTTCCCGTTTTCAAGGTACTTGTGAATATTGAACCTTATCAGTTAACAAATAAGTAAAAATATGTACTGGAGTGTTTTGGTCAGCTGTAGCTATACTTCTATTCAGATGTGTCGAACATAGATATGTAATGAAGGGAGGGTATCTGATAAATCTTTAGTTTTTTGGTGGACCTACATTTTGATAGCACTCCATTCATATATTAGAACTAAAATGTTGAAATTTTAGTACATTCTCTTACTATTAACAGAATGACTTGTTATAAGCTGAAAATGCCTTCATAATTCTGTGATGGAGGGGTGTCTCATCTAAGACTGGTTTGTACCTTATACCTTTTCCTTGTTCGGAAAAACTTCATCTCCCTATGACCCAGAACTGGATAACAAAAGAATTGAAAATTGCTGGCTGATTGAAAGTTTAGACAAGTCTTAATTCTATCTACTTCTAGATTTCTTGAGCTAAAGGTATATTTTACCAAAGAAAAAAGGAATTTATTTACTTGTTTATTTTCATATTCATTTGAGTCCACATCAGTGACTCCCTTCACCCAGCCTCCTCCATCATCCTAGCCACATGCACTGATTTCTATCACCTATAATCACCTAACTTGGTGGTGTCCTTTCTGGCAATAACTTAGGTTCATAGGTTCATAGGTAGGTGCTAGGCTATTGGCCCTAGGGCCTATATAAGCAAAGCCAAAAAGGCACTCTGGCTTTCGCCACCCAAGAAAATTATTTTCCTGTGCCCCTGTCGAGCAGAGCCACAGAAGCAATCCCCGAGGTGAATTTCCTATTTCCCATCCAATCATCAAGATTTTTCTTGAAGAGTGCTAATGAGGAGCTCTGTTTGACATAGATAGGTAGTCTGTATGGGAAGTCTCTGGGACAGGAATCTATCCCTCCAGCATGTTCTGTTTATTGTGGTGACAAGGTTTAGGTCCCTACAGCGTGTAGCTCGGAGGTATTGGGATTTCTTTAAGTGGAGCATGTTCAACAGTTCTGGGTTTTACATCGCCTCTGAGTAGGCGATATGTGACGGAGTAAAGCTGGAAGTTTTTGAGACGGTCTGTGTAGGGCCAGTAATACTTTTGGTGAGGTATTTCTGTGGCCTCTCCAGTTGTTGTAGATGTCTTGTGAGGTACATACCAAAAGGGGCACTGTACTCTATTATAATGGGTCTAATGAATGATGAGTAGAGGGGAAAAATTACCTCTTTTTTTCTGGATGAGAAACCTTTTGTGATGAGGTGTGCCACGTAGAAGAATTTACTGACCACCGTGATGATGTGATTATCAAAGGAGAGAATACTGTCCACTTGTGTCCCAAGGTCTCTTATCACACTTTCAGTGTTAAGTAGACTACTACCTATGTGGTAGTTCATAGGTACAGAGTTTTTACCAAAGGGGATGACAATGCACTTTTTTGGCATTGAGCTTCAGGCCATGGCTTTGACACCAGGCATATGTCTCAGTGAGGCCCTTTTGTAGGATGTCCACATCGTTAGGAGTTTTGATTATGGCTCCCAGTTTGCAGTTATCTGCAAACTTCATTAGCCAAAGACCTTCTGTGTTAGCCTGTACTTCAGAGAAGTAGATACCAAACAGGAGAGGATGCAGGACTGAACCCTGTGGTACTCCACTTATCAAAGTTGGATTTGGAGTCTGCTACTTTCACAGTGTGGGCTCTGTCTGTGAGCCAGTTGGCAACCCATCTTGTGGCATAGGGATTTATACCTAGTTTAGTGAGTTTATCTATAATTCCAGAGTGGGGGATGGTGTCAAAAGCCTTGGTGAGATCTAGATAGGCTGTGTGAACCACCTTACCCTCCTCTATGGCTTTGGTGACTGCTTCAAAGAAGTCTATCAGGTTTAGGAGACATGATCTGCCTTTTACAAACCCGAACTGGGTGGGGTCCAGAGTTTGGAGATTACCAATGTCTTTGTTTATGAGTTCCATGATGATATGTTCCATGGCCTTGCAGACCAGGCTCATCAGGCTAATGGGGCAGTAGTTCCCAGGGTCCATCGTGGCTCCCCCTTTGTGGAGTGGGATAACCGTCACGGTGCGCCGTTCAGTGGGCACAAAGTCTGAGGTGAGGCTATGATTGAACATGGTACTCAGGTGGGGTGCCAGTTCATTCTGTAGTTCATGTAGAATGCAGCCTGGGATAATGTCAGGCCCCATGGATACTGTGTTCTTGGCTTTGAAGAGTGTGTTTTTTACCTGTGCAGCCATGATTACAGGAACTTTGCATTCTTCCAGTATAAAGATGGTCCCTCTAGGGGGTGAGAGGGGTGGTAAAGTTAGCACTGAACCTATATGCCAGGATGTAGGCAATATCAGTTGGTTCTGTATATTTAGTGCCATTGTGCTGTAACTCAGAGCAGATCTGAGTGTTGCCATTGAGATTCTTGACATAGCTATAGAATGCTTTGTGGTTGTCTTTAGAGTCAGTGGCAATTTTGTTTTTGTAATTAGCTTTGGAGGATTTTATGAGGGATCTCAGCTTCTTACTGAGGCTGACCAGGGAGCTCCTCCAGTCATGGGATTTTACTCTTTTTTGCAACAGTTTCTTTCTTCTGTTGTAGAGTTTGTTTATGGCAGAGGACCACCAGATTGGCTTCCTTTTTTTGGAGGATAGCATCTTGGTTCTGTCAGGGATAGCACGATCCATGCACTCGTGTAAGTGCTTATAAAGTACATTTGTGTAGGATTCAGCAGTCGTACCTCTATTGTCTGTCAGCGTGGGTGTCATGAAGTTTGCCACTTCTGTCTTAAGAAGTGTGAAGTTGGCTTTGGAGAAGTTTATTACGGTGGTTTCCCTAATGGGAAAACGTGCGGGTGAAGTCACAAAAGCCAACACTTACATCTGGTACCATAACTGGTGGAAAGTATCATATCTAGTTTAGACTAATTCCATGTTTAAACCATGCACTTGGGATGGCTTGCATACTACAACTGTCCCCTAAGTCACAGCCTGATAGGTTCATAAGTTCATAGGAGGTTACTAGGCTAATGGCTGAAGGACCTTTACAAGCTTAGCTGTGCAAAATCCAGAGTACCCTTATTGACTGTAGTTAAATGGTCACTGTTAGCAGAGTGATTCTATGATCAGCACCAACTGAGGGACATGGGTGTCACCCCAGGGGTGAATGTACTGTCACCCATTCAGTTGGAGCTCTGTTTCACATGGAGTGGGAGCTTATTCCAGAGGAGTGACAATCTCTGAGATATATCTGTATCTTCACCATGTTCTGTTAATGTCACAGGTCAGGTTGAAATCCCTGGAGTGAGTTACTTTTGTCCCATTCGATTTGCGGATGTGCAGCATTTCCATTGGGCAGGGTCAGAGACTGCTCTGTAGGCCAGGCACAGGTCGCCTCTCAGCAGCCTGTATGATACAGAGTACAGTGACAGGGCTTTCAGTCTTTCCATGTAGGTCATGTTTTGGAGGCCCTAGATTCTCCTTGTTAGAAACCTCTGTGGTCTCGCCAATTGCTGTAGGTGTCTGGTGAGGTACATACAGAAGGGAGCATTGTACTCAATCAGTGGTCTGATAAGGGTCGAGTATAGCGGAGTTCTATCTTCCCTAGTCTTGGATGCAATGCCCTTATTTTGAGATGTGCAACATAGAAGGCTTTTCTTCTCTCTATGGACACATGGTGATCAAAGTTTAAATTGCTATCAGCCTGTGTTCCCAAGTCTTACACCACTGAGTTTGAGCTTGCATGGGGTGCTATCTATATCATACTTGCAACTTTTTTTGCCAAAGGGGCTACTGAGGCATTTTTTTGCATTAAGTTTTAGTCCATGACTTTGGCACCAGTCATTTGTCTGCATCAGCCTCTTATGTGATATGTTAATATCATTGGGGGTCTCTATGATTGTGTCTAGTTTACAATAATCTGCAGACTTGGTAAGCCATGGACCATCAACCTTCACTTAGACTTCAGAGAAATAGATTCCAAACAGTAGAGGGCCCAGCATGGATCCTTGTGGTATCCCACTGGAAACTGGTCTACTGGTGGAGGTGGATTCCCCAAATCTGACATTGTGCATTCCTGTCAGTGAGCCAGTTGGCTACCCATCTAGTTATGTATGGGTTAATCCCCTGATGGGACACTTTCTCAATGACACCTGAGCGAGGGATTGTGCCAAAGGCTTTGGCTAAATCAAGATAGGTGGTTATACTGCTTTTCCATCAATGTTACCTTATGTAACCTCCTTTGGTGACATTCTCAAAGAAGTCCACCAGATTCAATAAGCAAGCTCTAACCTTGACGAAACCAAACTGGGCCAGGTCAAGAGTTTGAAGGTCACCAATATCCTTGTGGATAAGGTCCATGATGATTCTTTCCATGGCCTTGCAGATAAGGGTTGTTAGGGTTATGGGTTGATAGTTCCCAGGGTCAGTTGTTGGACCCCCCTTTGTGCAAGGGGATTACTGTTGCTGTTCTCCACTCTGCCGGAAAAAAGCCAGTGCTCAGGCTATGGTTAAAGAGATTGCCCATTGGTTCTGCTAGGTCTTGTTTTAGATTGTTTAGAAAGCAGACTGAGATGTTATCTCGTCCCATACAGGCTGTGTTTTTGGCCTTGGAGAGCATTAGTATGACCTGTTCTTTGGAGATATTCAGTAGTGGACTGGCATCAGAAATGCTTTGGGGCATGTCTGCTGGGGGCAGGGAGGTGACGTTATTGCCAGATCTGTTGGCTAGCAGGTTGGTTGGCAATTTCCTCAGGTTCAGTGTGAGTGGTACCATCCACTATAAGTTCAGCACACAGCTGGGCATTCCCTGTTAGTTTTTGGATGTAGCTAAAGAATGCTTTATGATTGTCTTTAGTAAGGGATGCTAATTTAGTCTCATAACTAACCTTAGAGGACTTTACAAGATATCTGATTTGCTTGTTCAAGCTGTGGAGGGTATTCTTCCTCTGTTGAGTAAGTTCAGGTCCTAACTTCTTCTGTGTTCAGGGATTGCCACCTATATGGTAGCTAGGGGTAACGATGCCAAACAAGTGGGCCAGGACTGAGCTGCCCAGGACCACTTCACTTGTGACAGGCTTGTGACCTGACTTGAAGCCAGCAACTCACAGTGGTGGGTTTCTGTCCTCAACCCAGTTTGCAACCCATCTGTAATGTATGGGTTTTACATTTAAGTTGATGAGTTTTGAATGACACCAGAGTTTAAGCCAATTGTTAAAGCTGATCATCTTATATAGTGTGGTTACATTCCCAGGTTCACCAGCGCTGAGCAGGAGGACATTAGCAAACTGATCCCTCGACTAGCTAGAAGGAATAGACAGAAAACTTAAGAAAAGGTTCTGGGGGATGGTGGACCGAGAAATGGGTACTCTCTCATGTTCTTAGATATCAGTTTCTTTCTTTTGTTGTATAACTTATTTATACTTACAGTCCACTAGGGTGTCTTGTTTTTTTTTTTTTTTGGGAGGATGTGGTTTTGTTCCTATTAGGTACAGCTGAGTCAATCCATTTGTTTAAGTGGCTATGTAGGGCATCTGTGTACTTCTCTGCATAGGAGTCATTGTTGGTTGTGTCAGCAGTAGCTTTGAATCTTTTTATACCACTGTTTCGTAGGCAATAGTTTGCTTTGGAGAATGTTTTCAGTTTTTTACTCCTGTAGGGGTGTTAGGTTTGATCTTTACTTCAAACAAGACATATTTATGGTCTGACCTTTCCAGGGAGGACAATACACAGGGGGTAGTGCAGTGACTCCCCATGTTGGTGAGCACTAGGTCTAGGACATTTGATCCACTTGTGGGGTTGCAGACCAACTGTCCAGGGTATTTGAATTAACAAATTCCAGGAAACTTGTAGCAATCATGTTTGTGTTCATGTACCTCACCCAGCTGATAGAAGGATACTCCCCATGACCAAGGTGTTTGGCTGTATACTGAGCGACTCTAGCAAGTCCAGGTAGGTGGTGTGCTTCTCCTGGCTCATGATGGGGGGACCTGTAGCTAACAATGATGTGGAAGGGTATTTTACCTATAGTTATTTGGACTTGGAGTAGTTCAAGTCATATTGTTTCACCATTCTTTATGTGTATTTGGATTTAATGAAGATAGATACACCTCCACCTTTGGTTCTTCCATGCTCATTTTGGGGTCTGAACGTGTGAAAGGCATTGTAGCCTTGTACAGCCGGGGTGCTTTCTGTGGCTTTGAACCAAGTCTGCACAGATGTCAGCATCTCCCAATGTGAGAAGTGCTTCCAGGGAGTGCAGTTTACTGTTTAAGCTCCTAGCAATTAAGTATTATGCCCCCCTGGGGTGTCACCTGAAGCTAAAAATTATTTAACACAATAAATTTTTGTATGTATTGTGGCATAATCCTAGGTGAAGACAGAATGCTGCCTATGGATAAGGACATACCTGCCTGGGACACATAATCTGAGAGTTCAGTTATGTCTGTCTTCATATAGTCCAGAGAGGTATGTCTCAAGTCATTAACTGCAACATGTACTATGGCAGAGTCATAATGGTAATTGTTGCTGAGTGCATACGTGATTTGCTGGATCCTGGCACCTAACAGGCAGCTGACCGTGACCTTCTCCTTGTTCAACCTGGGGAGGGGAACAGCTGTGTGTCTCACTATTGAGTCTTCTATGACCAGAACATTAGGTTTTGAGATGTTTTGCCTTAGGGGCTTAATTGTTGAGACACTGATATGTGTATTATGTGTAGTGGTAGATTCTGTTCATGTACCAGTATGTATGTGTTGTTCGAGCTCGGGAGGTCTCAGGTCTTTAGGTAGGCTCTTAGTGAGTACCTCTGCATATGTGAGTTTATGTGTCTTAACCTTATCTTGTGTGACAAGAGAGGTGTGTGTACTGACAACCTGTTGGATGTCTTGTTTATTGTAGTATGAAAGGACTGATTCTAATTTCATAGTATAGTTACATCTCTCACTTACTGTATTTGTTTGCTTTAGGAACAAATGGTTGTCAGTATACATGAGGCAATTGGTACATTGCCTCAGAATGCCCATGTCAATTAGGCTGGCTGGAAAAATGGTGGGAAACTGTCTGTCCATTATGGCAGGTATATATTATAGTAACCAGTAGGGATGGGCTAAATGGACCAGGGTTTGGTGTAAGACTAGCAGAAGTGGCTATTTTGTGAAGGGTTATGGATGGAAGACTGCGTCAATGCCTCAGAATATGCAGCTGAGTTGCTTGCAGGGCAGTAATGTGCACCTGCATTGTGCATAGAGAGGCAGTGGTGCTAAGGAGGTTTCTCTAGCAGATATCCAGGGAAAATTGTGTTTCTAAGCATATGGATGTATACACGGCAGTGTTAAACACTGTTGTGCAATGCACAAAACTGTGCAAATGTGGGGCTTAAATACAAGCAAAGTTAAAAAATTTTAAAGCAAACTAACCAATGGGAAAACCCAAGACTGCACCTTTTCCAGCAGTCCCCAACTCATATGGGTCCTGAGACACACACTTCTGCCACAAGGGTGCAGAGAGGATCTCTTAATGTAAGGTGGCTGGTTTTGGTGCTTCAGTCAAACCAAACTGTCTAGATTCAGCAAGTCTGAATGTAGCCTATGCTATGAAATGTAGAAGGACTAGAAATTGAAAGTGCAGAATAAAACAGTCACAGCAGTAAAAAAAAGAGAAAAAATGAAACAGCAATTAAGCAAAATATAGTTCAAAAAGTGCAATGCAGCCTTAAAATATACTTATTTTTTGTTGAAAACAGTTGATGCCTTGCATTAAGTTCAGATGCCCTCCAGATTTCTGGGTAAGACCACCAAACTGTGAGCAGCTCTGCCCAATATTGCATAGTAGTAACTAAAGCCTACACCATCATACTATGATGAGAAATCAGGCCAAGTGCCATTCAGTCCCACCTGTCCTAGCTTCCCTCTGCATCAAACTTGTTTAGTGGACTTTGGTCACTTGTGGAGTAGACAAGCAAACATCCCCTACACGATTGAGCTATCCCTACATTTTTATATGTGTTAGATTAATTTGTACGTTAACATATGTAAGGATATGTGATTAGGACATATAACAGTAAAAAAATGTGAAAGACATCTATCTAAATTAGTTTATATTCTGCATTTAAGTTTTGCTGAAAGTTTTAAGACTGTATTACAGTAGACACAATGTTTATAGTTCAGATATATTATTGCACCTTTACATTTTCAAAAACATGAACCGAGTAAGGTTTAACAGCCCATAGAATTTGCACATTGTCCTTACTGTGGCAGCATCTTTTATGTCAGATCATGTTAGTCAGGATGCATAGGATATTCATTATAAAATGGGATGTGAATGAAACCTTGGGAACCCAACAATGAAGTACTACTTTACTGATTACTTAAAATGTTTACAATGCAAATTCAAACATACGCATAGTATAACACAACAGTTGAAAGTAGAAATAAAAGTAAAGTGTATAACATTCATTCCTGATTTATTCAGCTGATATGTGATAATCGTGCATTGTTTGAGTTTTATTTCACATTCTGTATTAAAGTTTGGGTTTTATTTCACATTCTGCATTAAAGTTTGGGTTTTATTTCACATTCTGCATTAAATTTTGAGTTTTATTTAACATTCTGTATTAAAGTTTGAGTTTTATTTCACTGGCCTTGGTCGTTATTTGTAGTTTTTCACTTTGTGTCATTTTGCTATAATAGCAAACATATTTGTGCTTCCCAAGATAGGGAGATATCACTTTTCAGTGCTGAGAGAGAGCAGTTAAAAGTTATTCAGCGTATGTACAAGGGAAATCCCTTTACCTAATTTCTGGTATTTTTCTGCATGTTACACATAGGAAACAGGAATGTGTCTCATTTATGAGTGAAACAGTAGAAGCCCCAAAGAGCAGTGTGGCATGTGTGATGTAACATATGCTCTCTAAGAACTGGGAATTTATGGGAAATACTAAAGAATATGAAATGGGAAACTCCTGACCAATATTTTGGAAATTCATTGTAAGAATGAGAGAAAGAAAGGAAGGGATGAAGAAACAATCATATATGATTTGCTGTTTTATGACAAGGGTTTATTTTTCCATGACAGTGGTAATTTAGGAAATGTTACCAGTTTATAAATATGTCGAGAATTCTTACATATATGGTAGTAACTCATTTGGCACAGCTGTATATAAACATTACACATGGGCAGATTTAAAACAGTATTTTTTATAGCTGAATCAAAATATGAAGGATGCCCATTGAAATTCTGCGGACCATACCTGCAGTTTACAGAAGTGTGTCACTGCAACTGTGAGTTGATACATATTATACAATGACCCCCCATTAATATTCCAAAATGTGCACGCTGATTAGTCAGCATGCTCGTTGTAAATCCGACTTATACTAATGGAAAAGGTCCGGTCGCCCGGAATTTTTCCATTAGTGTAAGTCTTGATTTTTTTGTGTTTTTGGTAGCAACGGAGAACGGAAGAGCTCCGTTGCTGTAATCTCGCTATACTGAACACATTTAACATAGCGAGATATCTTAAAAAAAAAAAGCAACAGAGATCTTCCTTTCTCCGTTGCTTTTTTAAAAGCTATCTCGCTATGTTAAACTCTTTTAACATAGCGAGGCACTTTTAAAAAAGCAATGGAGATCTTCCTTTCTCCGTTGCTTCCACACACAGCTCTGATGTATTGTGTAAGTATACACATGCACAGTACATCAGAACTGCCGCAGAATACTGGACAGCTGTGGAAGGGCAGCATGGAGGCATTATACAATGCCATTATTTAAGAAAAGTAAGTATTTTTTCCTTAAATAATGTCATTGTATAATAGCAATAACCCACTTCTGGGTGTGAGTAATGCTGGATTTACCCACAGTTGTCTTTGTTTGGCCACTCGCACTTCGCCCTCATGACCAAATCACACCAACCATGGGTAAATCCAGCATTACCCACACCCAGGCATGGGTTATTGCTTAAGTGTCATGATCTGGACCTCTGGTTACTCAGTCTTGTCAAAAGACAGTACATTCTTCACAATGACCTTGTAGTAGACAATGCATTACGAGATACAGCCATTCTGAAAATGGCAATGCTATATGGTCATCTTAAAATTGCAGTACTATAATATATATTCATAAGCAGCCCTACATTATTTACCATCACCACCCTTCCCCCTAGTACAGAGACCTCTATCTAAAATTATGAAGTACAAATATGTGCACAACTGCTGCATGTATTCAGTATTCTGGAATGATCTTGTCAGTAAACATATTTAACATTTTTGAATGTTATTAACTCTGCAATACTCTAAAAATGTTTACATATGCTATGTTAAAATTATTTGTGAAATAGCAACACAATGTAGAACTTACTTAAGCAGAATATTTTCTCATAGGTAAGTATTAGGTAAGTACTCGACTAGCTGCTTTTGTGAGCCATTTAAGGCCTAGCTAATTTCCCTCTTTGTGCTAAAAATAACCCAAATCACTTATCTGTCTATATAACTTGCTTACTTTATTTATAATGAACTGGCATTTCTTCGACCACATATCACTTGATCAGTACTCAAACTGGAACTAGAAGTGGAACTTGTGGAAAGAAAACAGTTAAACAAACAAGTGTAACAAATATTATTTTGTTTAGAAGCACTCCGTAAAAAGCTTCAACAAGATCAGGAGCAGTCACACACAGCTGGACAGTGCACAATCTGTCATCACCTGTTATGGATTTCTAAATTCTTCCCTTGTCTGAGAGCCTGGTCTGCAGGGCCATGGAACGTATCATCATGGAACTCATAAACAAAGACATTGGTAACCTCCAAACTCTGGACCCCACCCAGTTCGGGTTTGTGAAAGGCAGATCATGCCTTCTGAACCTGATCGACTTCTTTGAGGCAGTCACCAAAGCCGTAGACGAGGGTAAGGTGGTTCACACAGCCTATCTTGACCTCGCCAAAGCTTTCGATACCATCCTCCATTCTGGAATTATAGCTAAACTCACTAAACTAGGTCTAATTCCCTACGTCACAAGATGGGTTGCCAATTGGTTCACTGACAGAACCCACACTGTAAAAGTTGCAGACTCCAAATCTGACTTCAAACCAGTGACAAATGGAGTACCACAGGGTTCAGTCCTGGGACCCCTCCTGTTTGGTATCTACTTCTCTGAAGTACAGGCTAACACAGAAGGCCTCTGGCTAATGAAATTCACAGATGTCTACAAACTAGGAGCCATAGTCGAGTCCCCAAATGATGTGGACAACCTACAGAAGGGCCTCACTGAGACAGATGCCTGGTGTCAGAGGCATAGCCTTAAGCTAAATGCCAAAAAGTGCATTGTCATCCCCTTTGGTAAAAACTCTGTACTCATGAACTATCACATAAATGGCAGTCTACTTAACACCGAATGTGTGATAAGAGACCTTGGGACCCAGGTGGATAGTAGTCTCTCCTTTGATAATCACATTGCCACAGTAGTCAGGAAATCCTTCTATGTGGCACACCTCATCACAAAAGGTTCTCATCCAGGAAAAAAGAGGTCATTGTTTCCCTCTACTCAGCACTCATTAGACCCATTATAGAGTACAACGTCCCTTTTGGAATGTACCTCACAAAACATCTGCAGCAGCTGGAAAGGCCACAGAAGTACCTCACAAAGAGGATTACTGGCCTCAAACATATGCCCAACACTGACCGTCTCAAAAAACTCCAGCTTTACTCTGTAGCATATTGTCTACTCTGAGGAGATCTCTGCCTAACATATAAAGCTATGTTAAACCCAGAGCTGTTGGACATGCTATACCTAAATAAATCCCAATCCCTCCGAGCAACATGCTTTAGGGACCTAAACCTCATCACCACAATAAACAGAACATGCTGGAGGGATAGATTCCTGTCCCAGAGACTTCCTATACTCTGGAACAAGCTACCCATCTATGTCAAGTAAAGTTCCTCATTGCACTCTTCAAGAAAAATCTTGATGAGTGGATGGGAAATAGGAAATACACCCCAGGGATCACTTCTGTGGCTCTGCTTGACAGGGGCACAGGAAATTAACTTTCTTGGGTGGCGTAAGCCAGGGAACCTTGTTGGCTAGGCTTACTTAGGACCTTGGGTCAATAGCCTAGTACCTACCCATGAACCTATACTAGACTGTGGTACTCTTTGCCAGTAACAGAAACCCTTTTGCTAGATGTGGGTCTAGTTATTCTCACTATAAGCACTGCATTCAGCAGGAGGGTCACCTGGAACTGTGTGACAATGTCTCTGATTGCATCCATGTATGGTACCATCCTGTTTGCACCTGGTATGACCTCAGCTCATCAGTTTTTTTTTTGCAATACAACACCTGTTGTGTTCTACATTTTCCCCATTTCTAACTGTAGGCTTACTGACTGACCTGGATGAAGGATGTGTAGAAGTTGTGTAGAACAGAGCTGTCATAGAAGTCTTTGGGCACATTTTTAGCTCTGTGGCCATTGTGTTTTATTGACTTGTACAGAATCTTTCTTAGCTCAGGTTTAGATTCTACCACTGGCATATTAGTCCCTTATTCATCTTCCAAGAATTAGCTAGAATCGTCTCACTCATGAGACACAAAGAGAAGCTGTTCCATCTGATATCACATCTCTTTTACGATCCCTTCATTTCAGGATTGTTTTAGCTGTTTGGACTTCACTCTTGGTGTTTTCATTGGATTAGGGACTTGACATAGTACAAATAAAACCATACTCATCAGCAAGCTATTGGAATTCCATTTACAAACTGTATAGCTTTGTCTGTAACCACTTCAATGGACATTCCATATCTTGTGAGCATAGACTTGAACCCTGTTATTATTTGTTGGCTAAACATAGTTGGTACATGTATTATCGTAATGCCACGAGAGTAGTGGGCTACTGCAATCAGTTAGCATTTGTCATCAGATTGGCGCAAGTCAGCAGCTACTCATGGTAAGAGTATCAGTATTAATGGCTTTAATCTTACAGATGGTTTATGAACAATGCAGAACTGAATTTTGACACAAGCTTTACAACATGTAGATTAACGTTTGGTCACCACACTGACATTCTGACTGTTTCATGTCATTTTTAGAGACCTTGGTGTCCTTTGTGTAGTTAACACTTCAACATGTTGTGATGAGAGTACTGTTATTCTTATTTGTGATAGTAGCAAGCCGTTGTGTTCTGGTAATTGTGCTGTGACTGACAAGTACTGATACATGACATGTTTTGTCTGTAACCAGTGATTATGTCATCAATGCTCAACATATTGGATAACACTTTGTGCCTCATGGGTCATTCTTGATACCTTGCTCTAACTTTTCTAGAGTCTTGGCAGCCACTGGGGTTGTTGTCATTATACTTGGTACATAGGTTGAAATGCTTCTTTAGTTTTTGACAGAAGTTGGTTATGCATAAGAATTCTGGATAAAATATCATCCGCAATTGACTGTTTCCAGGCATGTGGATTGTTCCGGTATTACACTGCATAATCTCATAACTAGTCTTTGACATCTGGATGTTACATTGTCCAAATCAGAGGAATTAATTAGCAGAACAAATGGCTTGTGGTCAGTATGAAGCTGGAAACTATCTAGTCCCAGTAGGTATCTGGAGAATCTTTCACATGCCCACAAACTTACAAAGCACTATTTCTCAGTCTCTGAGTATCTCTGTTCAGCATCAGTTATCAGTCTGGAGCAACAGGATGTAACACGTGTTCATCCATTGAGCGTTATAGTGCACCTAGACCATAACCACTAGAAACAACACTTAATGGCTGTCAGTTTGGTAACATCATAACATGATATCACCGGAGCTGGTGTTAGCACTTCTATTCTGATGAAAGCTTGGGGATGAGTATCTCCTCATGATCAGGATACATTTTTCTTTAATAGGTCTGTCAGTGGACATAGCAGAGCAGACAGATCTGGCACAAACTTGCCCAAGAAATTAATAATGCCTAGGGCTTGTCGTAATTCAGTGACTCAAGATGGACTTTCTTGACTACTGTTCTAGCCTTGCTCAAATCTGATCTGATTCTTCAAGCACTTAAACTGTGACCAAAGTACTGACGCTCAGTCTTTTGAAAGCAACATTTAACTTGGCTTACCTTTTAGCCTGAATCTTTGATGGACTGGAGTACTGTCTTTACCCTCAAATCATGTGATTCTTTGTCTGGACCTAACACCTTTATCATTTATGACAATAACATCACTATCATGCCCTTTATCAAGTGACACATTTTATGATAAAAGATTTCAGATGCTGACATTATACTAAATGGTAGCCTCTTGAAACAGAATCTTCTCAATGGAGGAATGAAGGTTGATGATCTACTTCTATATTAGGGATAGTAGTTATTGAACCCAGGAGAATGCTCTTTCTGTTTTTGTTCTTAGAAACAACTTCTTAATTAAAATTGTCTTACAAACTACAGCAAAATGTCCCATCCCTGTACATTTCTTACACCCTCTGCCCCATGGTGCATGCTGCTCTGTCTCGGTATGATAACGGTTACACCTCATGCATTTACCAAGCTTACACTCTCTGTATTTCTCATACAAATGCTTACTTTGACCAGTATTATATTCCTTTTAGAACTTGCCATTGCCTATGCATTTTATCTCAGACACATCATTTGCCATATTTAAGTAAGCATTTTGTTTCTTTTAGTAACTCAGCCTCTCTAGCAATTTGTCCTACTTTTTCTAAAGTTAGGTCTACTCCAACTTATCACTTTTGAGGCACTTCAACATCAGCCAGCACAATTACAGTTCTGTCTCTTATTTGTTCATCTTTTGTTTCATTAAACCCGCAACTTTCAGCAAGTTCAGACAAGTTCATTGCACAAGGTTTAATACATTCACCTTTAGCTTCTACACATCTGTGACAGCATGGCCTTTTCATAAGTTCATAAGTTTTTACTAGGTTAACAATCACAAGGACCTTTTTAAGCCCAGCCATGCATCCTAAATCTCTGACAAGTTCTGGTACCCTTGATAAATGTAGCAGGGGCTTGGAAGATGAAAAATTTGAAGGTTGCCTGTGTCCATTAGAGACGTAGGTGCCAAGCCTGGGATGAAGTTCCTGTTCCACATCCAATTTTCCAAGTTACACTTGAATTGCTTCACATGGATGGAGAGCCTGTTCCAGAGATGGGGTAGTCTCTGGGATACATACCCGTCTCTTCAGCAAGATTTAAGTCTTTAGAACAAGTAATTCCTGTGCTGTTTGTTTTGTGGATATGTAAGAGGTCTGTCAGAGTGGGGTCTGACAATGCCCTGTATGCCTGACATAGATCTCCCCTCAACAGCCTGTAGGAGACAGAATTCAGAGACAGGGCTTTGAGGTGGTCTGCTTAGGACATTTTACTTATGCCCTGTATTCTTTTAGTGAGGAACCTCCATGGACATTCCAGTTGTTTGATATGCTTGGTCAGGTACATACCAAAGGGGGCACTGTACTCAATGATAGGTGTGATGAATGCCAAGTACAGTGGTACAATGTCTTCCTTGGACCTAGATGCCATACTTTTGTTTATAAGTTGCACAAGATAGAATGATTTCCTCACTGCTGTAAACATGTGATGGTCAAAAGCTAAATTACAGTTTTATTTTACTCCTTAAATAGAAGGTTTACTTCCTAGTTCCACCCTCAGTTCACAGATAATTAACCTTAAATGACCTATTCTAACTTCTGTGTGACTCCTTAATTCACCTGGTCTAATTTCTGTGTGATTCACAAGAGACATAGCTGTGGTCTCTTTCCTAGTTTTAATAAGCAATTAAAAGAAGGATACAAGTAAAACATGGTATAAAGAAAACAAATTATAATATACAAAATAGAAGAAGTCAATAAAGTAATACAAAATACAAGAAAGCAGAACAAACTAATCTTTCCCTCACAGCAAGGTGTGACAGAATATGTGTGATATTTTTTTTGGCACAAAGTAATCAATGAGTTTACTAATTACTGACTTATATGTAACACTGGCCATCTGAGCATGAAAATTAACTGTATATTGCTTCCACCTCCCTGCTCTTGGGATGCAACAAAGTATTTACCTGAATTTCTTCTGTGTCTTTGTCCAACTTGAGTGCCAGTGTAAAGTCTGCAAACCCCTGCCTCCATGCTCGCCAGGTAAATGGCTTTGTGTAGTCAAATGACTGAGGTGGGTTAAACTTTGACACTTTCAATAGAAATTTGACTCTCCATGGATACACTGCTTAAAATCAGTAAAATGACCACTTTGCAAGGCAAACCTTTTAGTTTTCATTAAAATAATTAATTGTGAGCTCATTGGACACTACAAGACATGTTGGCACACTTTACTGACTTGAATGGCATTTTTCAATTTTATTTCATGAAGAGGTTCCTGGTTCTGACACTATGTCATGATTCACACCTGTGTTTACCTAGTCATTTGAATATCAATGTCAATAACATCATGATAAATAATTATTTATAACAAACACATTAACATTGTCAGCAAAGCAAGGATGATGTTAACAATTCATTGATCACAGATTCACTAACTGGAACTTAACTCAATGCATTATGGGATACAGTATTTGTTAAAATGGCAATGCTATACATTTGTCTTAAAGTGTCAATACTATAATTCATTTTCACAGTATATACAGACTCAAGCAGCTGTACATTACTTACCATCACATCTCACGTCCCCTGTGCTTACTTAATTATCAACAAGTTGGAACTCCAGCCACATGAAATAACCAGCCAAAGCTTCATCTCAATGAATAAGAAACAGGACCAAACAATATCAAAGACATACTGACGAGAGGCTGAAAAGAAAATATAAGTCACTCCCATGATGATATCATGTCTGATATGGATTGGAAGATCATAGACATTCATAATATCCTGAAACAATAAGGTACTAAATTTATTATTCAGACTGTTAATGCCCCGTTTATCCAAGGGAAGCCTATTTGTGTAAATGCTTAGGCTGTTTGACTTTCATATGCGCATTCTCTATCATTTCTTTTTTCATGGTTTATTTAACAGTAGGCCCAGAGTTAAACTACAATTTCCCCCTAGAATTGTCCTGAGGCAAATTAAGTATGGAACCCAAAGAGCCAGTCATGATGGACATGTGTTGGTCTGTTTGCATGAGATCTTCATTATTGCTCATCTTATATAAAATATGCCAAAATGTTGTCTTTTACTGTTTAACTGCAGAACAAACACATTCTAAGATGAAACAATAAATCTGGACAATACATTTTAGGAAACTAGTTCAGATAGTAAGGATAACATCACAGGGGTTTATCATAAAACACTCACTTGATTTCTCACCTACACAGGCTGCATGTTATCATATGTAACTTGAGGAGCCAGCCATCCTAAATCCAGTATATGAAACTAACTGATAACCAAATAACCTGGTTATATACTCAAAATGCTAGCACAACACAAACTTATACCAAACCAGGGCATCAACAATAGCATTTGTTTTGTTAGAAGAATTGTTATATTGCTCAAACTTGATGTACCACTGCTCTGCTCTATAACATAAGTACTGGATTTATTGACATGCTTAATTCACCACATTTTAATTATTGTGTTAGGGTCCACTGAACCCCTGGATGTGAAAGTACAGTGCAGGTGAAATATGAGCTTTTTGTAACAATAAAATTCCTCAACATGATTAGAGCTGGAAGCTTCTATTGCTTGAAACATAACAATACCTGTGTAACCATTAATAAAAAAAAGATTACAAAATGCAGTTAAATAGCTATCCTATGACATACTACAAAGAAGCAAGACTAGGTTATTAGGGTTGAACTCTAAGTAAATACGTTTGTCAACACAGTTTCTAATATTACTATCCCTACATAAATTTAGCATTCTATGTTCCAATTTGTTTTTATTCATATAGTAAAAATAATAATTGGACATATTTATTTGATGTTGAGTGGTTTACCCAGTGGTCAGTGTTTATGTAGGTAAAATCCCTCATAATGATTGCATTTATGTTGATTTTTATACCCTAGAGTTTAGTCAGAAAATCTTAATGCTTGGTAGGTTATGTAGATGATATATAGTATAGGTTCTTATACTATACTAAATACTATTAAAGTTCATTTTTGCATTTATTTATATTCCTGAGTTTTGTTAGCTTGTAGCCTTTAGGTACACTTATGCAGAGACTGAGAGACTACCACTTACCCCATTGCTCTGCATCTGTGAAAGGAGGTATACCTTGACACTGTGATATGCACTTTAGCTGTTTAATGCCAGGTTTCCATGAAAATACAACTATTAATACTTTCCAAGTCACTCATTTAATTGTTGAAATTACTGGCATTTAGCTTTGAAAAACAACTATACAATTTTTTGACTGCTAGTTCATGGCCTTGTCTCATTTAAAAATACAATATCTACTAGAAGGTTCTCTCTGCTGGATTCCATGCTTAGCAACCTGAGCTTTTTCCTTAGTTTGGTATCAAGAGTACTCCTTTTACATGTGGCAGAAGTCAGTGTGATTCAATTAATTACATATAAGTTAAAGTTTTTTCACCAACATACCCTTTCACTGTCATCCAGTGGTGTGGTTGTGCCACTTTTTTGTCCTTTCATTCTGTTCATGTAAAGTGTGCTAATTTATAGCTCCTTTACAGATTGTGTTCTTCAGGATGACCAACATTAACTTTCTTTTATATTTCTTCTTTTACATTGTTACTTTGGATCCCTTCATGATACAGTGTAATTCTTCCCATTTTATATTTTCTTTGTGTTGGGTTGTGCTTACACCTCAGTTCTATCAAATTTTCATTGTTGTTGGTTTTGCATTTTCTCCATTTTACATAGTTGCATTTGCAACTGGTTTGTTACTTTGCTAACTCTCTGGTTTACGGTACTGTTTTTCAAAGTGAAAAACTCGTTCTCCCAGTTAGCATTTTCTTCTTTGACTGATATAAATATTCTGAAGGGGCTGTGCTACAAGCTACTCAATTAGGATACTTCTTTTCTCTCTCAAAGTAAAAGTCAAAGTAAACTTTATTGTCATTTAGAACTACGCATGTGTAGCCTAAACAAAATTTTGTGCATCAGGTCAATTCTTGAGATTACAAAGGAAAGTGAAACGACACATACAAGTAAAGGAATAAACATAACTAACAAATACAGTAATACTCCCAATACATGCAAGAAAGAGCAGAGACATTTGCCAACACTCGTATATGAAAAGAATACCATCCCCTGTGTTAAATTAACTACCCTATTTAAAGTAAAAGAAAGCAACTTTTGAAAAGCCTAAGTTGTCTAATATTGCACTCGAGTGAGTTAAATAATACTGACTATGGATATAATAAATAAATATTGCACTTAATTGGAATATATGTAAGTATATATTGCACAAATAAATACAAATTGACTTATGTGTCCAGACCACTGGGACTAGTGCCCGAGTTCAGAAATCTAATCACCTTTAGGGTAGAAACTTATACTAAATCTTGTAATCCTGCAGTGGATGCTGCGAAATCTCCTGCTCAACGTCAGATACTTAAACAGGATGCGTGTTGTCCTGTATTATTTTCGTGGCCTTTCAGATGCTTCTTGCAGAATAAAGATGCATCGATGGAAGACTGGAACCTGTTACCTTCTCTGCAACCCTCACCGCTCTTTGTAGCGCCTTCCTTTCTATAACTATGCAGCTTTCAAACCACACTGTGAAATTGCAGGTCAGGATGCTCTCTATTGCATCTCTATAGATGGTGGATAGAATATGAGAAGGAAGCTTAGCTTTTTTCAGCCTTCTTAAAAAGTGGAGGCATTGGTGCGCTTTCTTGACTAGTTGGCTGGTGTTTCCCAACCACAAGAGATCCTCTGATATGTGTGCACCCAGGAATTTTGTACTCTTAGCAAAGAGGCGAAGACCTCTGTGATAGTCTTGGCCAGAATCCCTCCAGGTGGACCGTTGTCTAGCAGAAGTCAAAACTTTTTTACTCCAGAGTATGAAGTGCATTTATTTCACCCATGTTTAGGATGCTTTAACCCATGTTCCATATGTGTGTGTATATATATATATATATATATATATATATATATATATATATACATCAAATAAACCCTAAAACAAACACACACACACACACACACACACACACACACACACACACACACACACACACACACACACACACACACACACACACACACACACACACACACACACACACACACACATACACACACACACACACACACACACACATTTATATAGGCAAATACTAGACTATCTGTCTGCAGACTATTATAAGACTAACCAATAACCAGAGCTCAGAATCAAACTCTGTACTGTATCTGTGAGGTTAAGATTTTAGCAATTATGCCAACCCTCACCCCGTACTAGGCTATCAGTCTGCAGACTATTACACCCCTATCCAAAACCAGGCAGTGACCAAAGGTGAAAGCTATACTCTGTACCTTGTGTCTCTGAGGTAAACACCTTAGCCATTATGCCACCCCCCCACACACACACACACACACACACACACACACACACACATACACACTAGGAAAGGGTGAAAAGGTGGGATAACTGTGTCACAGAGTATTCATTTAGCTGGAATCCTCAGTTTTAGACTTCTTTTGTGTGTAGAACTGGGATTTTCTTAGACAATAATGGTTTTATTTGTGCTGATATTTCTCAATATCATACATACACACCAAATCTTAGTTTTCACTATTTATTTCAGCCACTAGGTATATATGCATTAATTCTCTTTAAGGATAAGTTTGCAAGCATTTTTATTCTGTTTGTGCCATATATGTGTATGCGAAATGTGAATATGAAGGAGCTCTGTGATATAAAGGATAGCCCAAACATACTGGCTAATACTTTATGTTATGCTATTAGTATTAACAGTAGCAGTGAATGCAATGCCCTGCTATTATTATTAACAGTAAAAGTGAAAACAGTGTCATGCTATTAGTACTAACAGTAGCAGTGATGCCATGCCATGCTATTAGTATTAACAGTAGCAGAGAATGTAATGCCATGCTATTAGTACTAACAGTAGCAGTGATGCCATGCCATGCTATTAGTATTAACAATAGCAGAGAATGTAATGTCATGCTATTAGTACTAACAGTAGCAATGATGCAATGCCATGATATTAGTAGTAACAGTAGCAGAGAATGTCATGTCATGCTATTAGTACTAACAGTAGCAATAAATGCAATTTCATACTATTATTATTAACAGTGGCAGTTAAGGCAATGTCATGCTATTAGTACTAACAATAGCAGTGAATGCAATGTCATGCTATTAATATTAGCAGTAGCAGTGAAGGCAATGCCATGCTATTAGTACTAACAGTAGCAGTGAAGGCAATGTTATACTATTAGTATTAACAGTAGAAGTGAAGGTATCAGACTTTTGGAAAATTTTATTACATTTTTTGGAAAGTTAGTGGTATTTAAATCTTACCAACTGCATTAAAATGTGCACAAGATGCCATAATGGTTTGACTTTCCAGTGGTGTAACATGATACTTTTTGGGATGGTTTAACTTTACACTGGTGTAACATGATACTGTTTGGGATGGTTTAACTTTACAGTGGTGTAACATGATACTTTTTGGGATGGTTTAACTTTACACTGGTGTAACATGATACTGTTTGGGATGGTTTGACTTTACAATGCTGTAACATGATACTGTTTGGGATGGTTTAACTTTACAGTGGTGTAACATGATACTTTTTGGGATGGTATGACTTTACAATGCTGTAACATGATACTGTTTGGGATGGTTTAACTTTACAGTGGTGTAACATGATAATTTTTGGGATGGTTTAACTTTACAGTGGTGTAACATGATACTGTTTGGGATGGTTTAACTTTACACTGGTGTAACATGATAGGGTTTGGGATGGTTTAACTTGACAGTGGTGTAACATGATACTTTTTGGGATGGTTTACCTTTACACTGGTGTAACATGATACTGTTTGGGATGGTTTAACTTTACAGTGGTGTAACATGATACTTTTTGGGATGGTTTAACTTTACCCTCGTGTAACATGATAGGGTTTGGGATGGTTTAACTTGACAGTGGTGTAACATGATACTTTTTGGGATGGTTTAACTTTACACTGGTGTAACATGATACTGTTTGGGATGGTTTAACTTTACAGTGGTGTAACATGATACTTTTTGGGATGGTTTAACTTTACACTGGTGTAACATGATAGGGTTTGAGATGGTTTAACTTTACAGTGGTGTAACATGATACTTTTTGGGATGGTTTAACTTTACACTGGTGTAAAATGATACTGTTTCGGATGGTTTAACTTTACAGTGGTGTAACATGATACTTTTTGGGATGGTTTAACTTTACACTGGTGTAACATGATACTGTTTGGGATGGTTTAACTTTACAGTGGTGTAACATGATACTTTTTGGGATGGTTTAACTTTACACTGGTGTAACATGATACTGTTTGGGATGGTTTAACTTTACAGTGGTGTAACATGATACTTTTTGGGATGGTTTAACTTTACACTGGTGTAACATGATAGGGTTTGGGATGGTTTAACTTTACAGTGGTGTAACATAATACTTTTTGGGATGGTATGACTTTACAATGCTGTAACATGATACTGTTTGGGTCGGTTTAACTTTACAGTGGTGTAACATGATACTTTTTGGGATGGTTTAACTTTACACTGGTGTAACATGATACTGTTTGGGATGGTTTAACTTTACATTGGTGTAACATGATACTGTTTGAGATGGTTTAACTTTACAGTGGTGTAACATGATACTTTTTGGGATGGTTTGACTTTACAATGCTGTAACATGATACTGTTTGGGATGGTTTAACTTTACAGTGGTGTAACATGATATTTTCTGGGATAAATGTGAGCCTTTATTTTGAACCCATTTTATTTATGAACCAAGGACATATTTTCTAATGGTGTGAGTTATGTATTTTATACAAAAGAGTGCCTGAAATACATTGTTCAAGTCATTCTAGGAGGCTGAAGTATTAGTTCATGATGTGAATGGCACAGTGCCACTAAACAACCACATAACATTATCATGAAAGGGGAAATATAAATACTTGTAAGAGTTTAAAGCTTTCCAGGACTGTGGAAATGATTTACTACAAGTGCTCATTTTCCAGTAACTCATAATTCACTTGATTACTGTTATCTGCTCTAAACGGCAAGTGTTCAAACTCCCACTAGCCCAATCTTACTGAATTACCTGGCCCTCCCACACCTGACCCTACTTATTAATTAAGCCCTACCACAACCCTAAAATTCCCACTTGATCCCTAACTCTAACACGAGTCAGGACTCCCTAACTCTAACCCTAAAACCCCCTCCCATTCCTGAAAACTAAAGTCCCTAGTGGCTCCCTAAACGTAAATCTACACTACTCCCCTAAACCTAAAGACACCAATTACTCCTTAAACCAAAAATTCCACTGCATTCCCCTACATAAACCTAAATACCTCAATTGCTCTCTAAATTTATTTATGTTCCCGCTTCCTAACCCTAAACTCCCCTCCTGCTCCCTAAATCTAAATTTTCTTCCTGCTCTATATCTAAAAAACCTAAGCTACACTCCACTTACTCTGACTCTCTCCCCATGGCTGTTGCACTTAGCTTGCTCAAACTCAAATAATGATCTGGGGATAATGTGGGAGCTCCACTCTCTCCACATGGCTGCCACAGTTTCCTGAAACTCATTATTTGAGTTTAGGTGTGAGTGGCAGTCCATGCAACCTAAAAGATGTTCAAGTCCTTGGCTGCAAGGTAGCATTCTTCGAGCGGCTGTGAATTGGTTACTTGGAGTTGACACAGTGTCAAATTATGCACATGGCCATAAGTGTACACTTGTTAGAAGCAGGACCTAGTTGCTTTATCACTTGGGATTCATTTGTTTAGAAATATGTATGCACTTATTTGAGCTGCAATTAAAGTACAACTGTAACACAAGTAAAAAAAGTGATTAAATGTGTCATAAATAAGAAATATATATAAATCCATATAATTTCTGGTATTCCTGAACACTGGGTAAGATCAATGTGTTCCACTTTGACTGGCAAACAATATAAAACATTGGCTATTCTAAGACATGAATAATACTTTTTTCAGAGAAATCATTACTTTTGTCATCTCCTGGTCCAAATTACAGTGATATTGTTTTAAATTGGGGTTTAACTGGTATAGACATGATCCATTATAATGAGCAAGGGAATGCATATAAAATTCCAGTCCTGTTACTTTGCTTTTAATTCAATAGAAGCAAACTGAGCATACCCGTTCTTACAGGCAAAAGTGGAGTTTACACAGGTCAGCCAGTGGCCATGCTCAGCAAACACATGCATCTAATCAGTTCCACTTCAGGCTTTAAACAAACACTTGTATTAATGTTGAAATGCAGATATTAAGTTCTGGCAAGGAGCTACTGCTTCACTAAATTGCTGCATTTTAATACAATGGCATATGGCAGAAGCTTATCCCCACAAAACAGTGATATAACATGAAAACAAGTTTTGAAGTCATGGTAACATTTCTTTCCCTAGCAATCATGTAGCTGACTTTCTAAATACAAATGGTTTCTATGTGCGTGATCTGCTAAAACATGTGGAGATGCTACAGAGCCAATATTTGCAAATGGAAATCAAAATGCAATGAAAAGGGTGCACAGTCTAATAGAAGTTTCAGTATTAAGTACAGGACTGCTAGTATGACATTTAAAGTGCATTTTGCTTTTCCATAAGTTGCCCAAGAGAAGTTTACCATATATGTTGCATACTGCTTTGTAGGGTATTGAAATGTTGAATCAGGAAAAGTGACTGCTAGCAGATGTCAGTATATCAGCAATGGATAGATCACACACATTATGTCTGTCTGTGCTTGTGGTTCACTGAACCCTGAAAAGAGGATAAGGTAAGGTTTATGTTTCTTTTTCTCCTTTCTTCCTTTTCTCCAAGGTTTTGTGACCTCAGAGTTAATATTTAAAGTTCAGGGGTGTGGGTGCTTACATGTAGGTGGGGGCTACAGGAGGGGGACTTCTCCCTGAAAAAAAAAATTGTTTCTTTTTACCTAGGTTAATTTATCATAAAATATATCAGAGAATGTAGTTTCATTAGGTTCCCATAAT
The DNA here is from genome assembly GCF_019279795.1 of Protopterus annectens. Taxonomy (NCBI): domain Eukaryota; kingdom Metazoa; phylum Chordata; order Ceratodontiformes; family Protopteridae; genus Protopterus; species Protopterus annectens. Next base: position 809,068,400 of record NC_056751.1, on the reverse strand, counting down.
AAAAAGCAGCAACATCAAAGTCTATTCACTGGAAAATACATTAACTGAAAACAGCTGAATGCATAAAGCACATATACCCTATACCTCTTAAACTTGACTTTAAACTTAACCCTAGCCATAAGCCTAAACTTAACCCAACCATAGTTTAAATATAACCTCAGCTAAGTCCCCTATTCTATTCCTAAAGCAACTGACTTGTATGGATGATACAGAAATACATTCAACCAACTTGGGCTCTCATTCGGTGTGGCATTCATCCAAATAAATTCCACTCACTTGTTTTAATTTATAAACTTCAGTATCAAAAACCTCATACAATATGATCTCCATCAGTCTGGTTTTGTCAAGAGTAGATCATATATACTAAATTTAGGAAACGCCACTGAGAATTTCACAGAGGAAGTAGATAGTAGTCATAATGTTTATGCAGCCTATCTGTATCTGGTCAAGATATTTGTCACCATCCCATATGCTGGTATTGTAAAGTAAGCTAAAAGCCCTTAACATTGACCCTTACATGGAAATGTAGATGGCAAATTGGATGAAAGAACCACATTATTAAGGTGGCAGTTGTCTGTTTAGAAAATAATAGGGTGACTAGTTGTGTACCTCAGGGCTCAATGTTGAGCTCCCTACTTTTTGACATATACCTGTCTGACTTCCAAACCATAGACAGAGACCTATGGCTAACTATGTTTGCCAATCACTGTAAGGTGAGAGTTATTATCACCCCACTCCAAACTGACAAGGTAGTCAAGGATCTCCATACCTGGGTCAATAATCCTCTTTTCATCAAGCACCATGTAGCATCTGTGGTCAGAAAATCCTTCTATTCAGCCCAACTTATATCTAAGGGCATATCATCCAGGACAAAATAAGTCAGCATCCCTCTCTAAGCAGCATTGATTAGGCCATTTATAAAGTAAAATAACCCCTTTGGCATCAGTTGATCCAGACACATCAGACGACCTGAAAGTTCCAGAGGCTCCTAACAAAAAAAAAAATATTGAACTAATATCCCTGTTCTAGCAGGAGAGACCTATCCCTATATTCAGTCTCTTACAGAGTCTTACATGGAGATATATATATGACTTTCTGTGCCTCAGCAAGATCAACAGTTCCACAAATACTAGAACTAAGGATTTAAATCTTCACCAACACAGAAAAAGTCACTGAGGGGGTAAAATTGTTACTCAACATTTAGTCCATCTCTGGAATAAATTATTCATACATGTCTAGAAAAGTGACACTCTTGCCAGACCTTTCAACAGTCCCTGTTTTGGAGGAACATTGCTATTTTCAGCCCTGTTTTACACCTGCTCTTGATATTCCTATTTTTATTGGTATGTCCCTATTTTCAGATTTGATTCACTCCTTCGCACATCTTTCTGAATACCCTCATCAAATTCATATCATCATCATCATCAGCCCCCTTTTTCCCATTTTTATATACATGAGGTCGGGGTGACGTGTTAACTGTCACCATCTATCTCGATTCAGTGCCACACTCCTACCTTCTTCAACCCTCATGCCTGAATTTCACAGATCTTCTTTCGCACAATCCATCTATATATCTATATATATATATATATATATATATATATATATATATATATATATATATATATATATATATCAATTCATCCACCTCTTTGCTGGGCATCCTTGCTTCCTCTTCCCTTCTTCCTGTCTCTCCCAAATCTTCCTCACCAGATTGTCTTCTGCTTTTCTGCACATGCCCAAACCACTGTAATCTGTTCTCTTTCATCTTTTCTGCTCTTATGCCCTCCTTTCTTCATCTGTCCCACAGTGTGCATCCTACCACCCTTCTCAGGCACTTCATTTCCATCACCTCTAGCATCTATATATATATATATATATATATATATATATATATATATATATATATATATATATATATATGTGTGTGTGTGTGTGTGTGTGTGTGTGTATACATATATCTATACCTATATATATGAAATATATATATATATATATATATATATATATATATATATATATATATATATATATCTGCACTGAATCTTCAAACAAAAAATTGAGGCTGAAGAATGCAAACAACTGTGTTAAAAATTAAAGCACTAATGCATGTTCAAAAATATAAAAAAAAATTTAAAACTATTGTTTTGGCGGGGGGAGAAAGCCCCTCTGCACCCCCACACCTTCTGCAATGTATATATACCAACTCTGAGATCACACTACAGTGAGGAAAGCGCAAAAACTCCTCCCCCACAATACCATGATCTTGCATGAGGAAATCATCAATTTGCATTTTTTTATATTTGATCACTTTTGCCTGTCTTCTCATTGTTCAAATAAGTGAAAATTAGACCATCTGCACAATGGCACTCACATATACATACACACACACACACACACACACACACACACATATATATATATATATATATATATATATATATATATATATATATATATATATATATATATATATATATATACACATCTAAATGCATATATGTGTGTATATCTATATCTATGTAGATATCAAAATGGGTGCTAAGCAGTTTTATAGGATGTGGTGCATGCTTGTCATATGAGCAAGCATTAGTGATACTGCCGAAGTAGCTGAATGTGCGATGTAATACTTTAAATACTTTTGTTTTTGCTTTATTATACTCTCTGATGATTTCCAGAGTCATGCCTATTGTGTGACAGCACCACCATTTTCTATAATTTAAACCCCCACAAATAAGGGGGTAAGAACTGGTTGACATGGATGAACTATGGGTCATCACACTAAAGATGAGTGCACTGGTGTGTTATCTCTTTATCAAGCCATTTTAACCTATGCATATGATGTGCAATGCATTGGGCCAAATATGTATTTCACTTGCTTTCCCTGCAAAGATAACAGTCATTGCTAAATGTCATGTGAGAGCTGGCTTGCTGCTGACTGCCTGGTTTCTGACAAGTCACAGCCAAAAGGTTCTATGCCTCTCATGTTTTCTACTGAGATAGGACAGCTATCCTACCTCTGTCCTGATTAAAATTCACTTTGGCCACTAATGGAACTTCAGTGATAGGACATTTAAGCAGACATCTTTCCCTACCATCAGACCTATTTGACTGATACCAAAATAATAAGACAGAAAACACATAAAATAGTGCAGTAAGGGTTGATTTGAAAGAAAAGTAATCATATGTCACAAAGTATTATCATCTGAAGGTTATAAACTTGCCTACCATGTATGAATCAACCAGACATATACCATATATGAACTACACTGCAATGTTCCTGTGGTGCTAATCTTCTGTTATAGGAGTTCTCAGTGAGACCTTGGATCTGTGTTGTATAACACAATGTGACAAGTGTTTTCTAGTTGTACAACATGAACAACGTAGCTGCAATGACCATAAAGTGGTTGGTACCGATGTTATTCAATGGAGAACATTACCCAACTCAGTGTACATGTGTATTTGGGTGTGCGTACATGAAAAAACACATGTATGGCATTCAGATGCTTGCAGTCATCAATTACTGTCTTGTACATGCAGAACTGCAGCGCACTATGTCATCAATAGTTCTGTTTGGCATTTGAAGCCATGATATTTCCTATGTCTCTCACAGTCTACACTTATTTATATAGAACACTTTGTCTTGTGCAGCTATGTCTGGTCTTGCCTGCTGGGAGGAAAGCAGTGCAGATGGCCTAAAGGATATAGGTGAGTCATCCATCTCACTGCTTGTTTCACTCCCCCAGGATGAGTTCTATTCTGTCCATTAGTTGAAGTCCTGGAGAAAGAAAGAGCAAGGAGACTAGCAAATCTTTTCTACATGTTTTAGTAGCTGTCCTTGGAGATGTACTGGCCATAGTTACTTATAGCATTCAGGCAGAAGGTATGCAGAAGTCATAAAACCATGAGTTATGCCTAGAAAGACAAGTGTGCCACTTCTGATGTAAAATGGGAGATGCACGCAGAATAGGTATGTGACTCACCTTATTGTATTTTACCATAATTGTTTTTGTTTGGGTTAGTCTTTTAGGTATTTGTAAGGTTTTATTGTTAGGGTTGACATTTTATGGTTCATAGGATCATAGGAATTTACTAGGCTAAAGGCCCTAGGGCCTTTACAAATCTAGCCAAGTTCTACCCTTATTTCCAGCAATTAATGCCCATGTCCAAGAGGGACACAGGTGAAACCCTCCTGAGTTGAATTTATGGTTATCCACCCAATTGTTTCAGACTGCATTTGAAGAGAGCAAAAAAAAAAAAAATCCACTCCCTGGAAGCTATCTTTACCCTAGAGAATTCTGATGTCTGTGCTGTCTCTGAGATGTGGTTTAAAGCTGTGGACAGCACACCAACAGTGCAGGGTTATAATGGCTTCCACACATTTAGACCAGCTACTTCACAGGCAGGGACTAAAGGTGGAGGTGTCTCTATTTACATCAAAAATAAATATACTTCAAGGCTGGTCAAAAAGGACAATGCACTTGAGCTGCTCCATGTTCAAATCACCATAGGTAAAATACAGTACCACTTCCTTGCAAGCTATAGGTCCCCCTCTATGACCCAGGAAACCCATGCCATGTATTTAAACTTATTAGAAACACTAACCATCTAACCCAATAACATATTCATGGGTGACTTTAATTACCCCACTATTAACTGGGAATCTTATACGACATCAAACGCACATGCACAGAGATTCCTGGATTTTGTAAACAGATACTCCTTAGACCAGATAGTCAATACACCAACCAGGGGTGCAACCATACTGGATCTGGTCCTCACTAATATGGGAGAGTGTTGCACCCCCCCCTCCTCACTGTAATGCCTTCCCTGGTAAGGTCAGACCACAAAATGGTCTCCTTTGAAGTAAAAATAAAACCTGGACCCCCAGGTAAACCAGGAATATTCAGGAACTATTCTAAGGCTAACCTCCTGCTATTAAGTGAGAACCTGGCAAAATGTCAAGCCCCTATAAACCCTGAGGACACTTCTGCCCATGCAGAACTGTTCATAGAAACACTGTGCAAGCATGTTAATAGCTGTATAGGGGCAGCTGTACCCACCAGGAAGAAGTACAGAACTAACTCAAAAACAAGCTACCCTGGTGGAATCACAAAATTAGTCGGATGTATAACAGGAGGAAGAAAATCATGGCAAAAATTAGAAGGTGCAACACCCAGCAGGATAAAAGCACTCTCATTAAACTAAACAAAATACTCAGAGGACAAATAAAGTCTACCAAAGCCAAATTTGAGGTATGTTTGGCCTCCCAGGCCAAGGACAACCGCAAAGCATTCTTTAGCTATGTCTACAACCTCAAAGGAAATACATATAAATGGAGCCACCTATACTGAGCCAGAAGATATAGCAAACCTCCTGGCTGATAAATTCACCTCCAACTTTACTCCTCTCAGGAAATATCATCAAATATAACTCCCCCTACTAACACTAGGGAACAAGTCTTTAATGCTCTCTCTAAGACCAAGAACACTGCATCAATGGGCCCATAAAATATTCCAGAATGCCTTCTAAATAGCATGAAACATGTCCTATTGGGGCCTCTGGAATTACTATTTAACTGTAGCTTCCAAACAGGCTTCATGCCTCATGAATGGAGAAAGGCAACAGTCATCCCTCTGCACAAAGCTGGGCCATCTACAGACCCTGGAAACTACAGGCCCATAAGTCAGGAGTCTTATATGTGAAGCCATGGAAAGAATTATCATGGAGATGATCAATAGAGATATAGTAAACCTCCAGACACTGGACCCAACCCACTTTGGTTTCGTAAAGGGCAGATCATGGCTACTCAACCTGGTGGACTTCTTTGAGAAGGTCACCAAAGCAATGGATGAGGGCAAAATAATTCATACTGCCTACCATGACATGGCCAAGGCATTTGACACAAAACTCCACTCGGGCATTGTTGACAAACTCAAGAGGTCAGGTACAAACCCATATGTCACTCTGTGGATAGCCAACTGGCTCACAGACAGGACTCAGGAAGTTAGAATTTGGGAGTGCACCTCTACAAAGAGGCCAGTCACAAGTAGAGTTAGGGATCAGTCCTTGGACTGCTCCTTTTTGGCATTTACTTCTCAGAAATAAAGGCCAATGTCAGTGGTTTCTGGCCAACTAAATTTGCAGATGATATTGCAAATTAGGAGCTGCCATTGAATCTCACACTGACACAAATGTTCTCCAGGAGGGGCTGACACAGACAAACAACTGGTGTCAGAGTCATGGACTAAAACTAAATGCCAAGAAATGCATAATAGTATCCTTTGGGAAGTCATCCATCCCTGGTAACTATCACATTGACAACACACCCCTTAGAGCTGACCCAGTAGTCAGGGATTAGGGACACACATAGATAGTAATCTAGCCTTTGATCATCATCATGTGTCTACAGTGGTGAGGAAATTATTCTGTGTTGCGCAACTTATAAACAAAGGTATGGCATCTAAGTCCAAGAAAGTCATTGTTTCACTGTATTTGGCATTCATCAGACCTATCATTGAGTACAATGCCCCCTTTGGTATGTACCTAACCAGGCATATCCAACAACTGGAACATCCACAGAGGTTCCTCACTAAAAGAATGCAAGGTATAAGTAATATGTCCTATGCAGACCACTTCAAGGCCCTAGCCCTGTATTCTGTCTCCTACAGGCTTTTGAGGGGACATCTATGCCTGGCATACAGGGCATTGTCAGACCCCACTCTGATGGACCTCCTGCATATCCACAAAACAAACAGTACCAGAATTACCCATTCTAAAGACTTAAACCTTGCCTGTGATATAAATAGGATCTGCTGGAGAGATAGGTATGTATCTCAGAGACTACCCTGTCTATGGCACAGTCTCCCCATCCATGTGAAGCAGAGTTCATCCCTAATCCAATTCAAGTGCAACCTGGACAATTGGATGGGAAACTGGAAATTCATCCCTGGTTTGGCACCTATGTCTCTGATGCAAACAGGTAATCTGTAAATGGTTCATCTCGCAGGCCCATGCTTACACTTATCAAGGGTATCAGAACTTGTCAGAGATTTGGGATGCATAGCTAGGCTTAAAAAGGCCCTTGTGGTCCTTAGCTTAGTAAACACCTATGAACTTATGAAATGAGGTGCTCTGTTTGACATGAAGTGGGAGTCTGTTCCAAAGGTGTAATAACCTCTGACAGGCAAATCTGTCCCTCCAGCAGGTTCTATTAATGTCACATACCATGATAAGGTCTTTAGAGTGAGTAAGCCCTGTACCATTTGACTTGCAGATATGCAGTATTTCCAATAAAGCAGAGTCAGATATTGCCTTATATGCAAGGCAGAGATCACATCTGAGTAGTCTGTATGAAACAGAATAAAGTGACAGTGATTTCAGATTATCCATAGAACAGATGCTGAAGACCTTGAATTTTCCTTGTGAGGAACCTCTGTGGTCTCTCTAATTGCTGCAGGTGCTTGGAAAGGTACATACCAAAAGGGGCATTGTACTCAATTATTGGCCTGATGAGGAAAGAGTTCAGCGAGGTTATAACTTCTTTTTTACCTGGAGGCAATGTTCTTATTTATGAGATGAGCAATATTGAATGCCTTTCTTAACACTGTGGAGACATGGTGATCAAAGGTAAGATTGCTGTCAACCTGTGTGCCCAGGTCTCTGACCACTGAATGCATACTTAGGGTGTTGCTATTGATGTGGTAGTTAGCAGGAACATCATTCTTAACAAAAGGTATGATAATACATTTTTTTGCATTAAGTTTAAGGCCATGACTTTGGCTTCAGGATTTGTTTGTGTAAGAAATGTTGACATTATTTGGAGATTCTATGACTACTCTCAGTTTGCAGTCATCAGCAAACTTTGTCAGCCACAGACCTTTAGTTTTTGCTTTTACTTCAGAGAAATAGATTCCAAACAGTAGAGGTTCCAGGACTGATCCTTGTGGGATACCACTCATTACAGGTCTGCTGTTGGAGGTGGATTCCCCCTATTTTGACTATATGTGTTCTAGCAGTGAGTTAGTTAGCAACCCATCTAATGATATAGTGGTTGATACCTAGCTGGGTGAGTTTGTCAATGATACCTGAGTAAGGGATACTGTCAAAAGCCTTGGCTAAGTCTAGGTAGGCTGTATGCACAGATTTCCTCTCATCCAGGGCCTTGGTGACTGTCTCGAAGAAGTCCACCAGGTTTAACAGGCATGATCTCCCATTGACAAATCCAAACTGAGTAGGGTCAAGTGCTTGGAGGTTACTTATATATTTGTTGATAAGGTCCATGATGATTCACTCCATGGCCTTCAGATAAGGCTAGTCAGGATAATTGGTCTATAGTTCCCAGTGTCAGTGGAAGTATCACCTTTATGCAAATGAATAACAGTGGCCATTTTCCATTCATCTGGGATGAAGATGGTGCTTAGATTTTGATTGAGAAGAGTACCCAATGTTGTTGCTAATTCTTGTTGGAGCCCATGTAGGACACAGTCTGGGATGTTATCAAGTCCCATATATGCTGTGCTTTTGGTCTTAGAGAGGGCATTTACAGCCTGCTCTTTAGAGAAACAAGGTAGGGGACAGGTGGTAGGGATGTCATTGGGTACATGTGGAGGCAACAGGGAACTGAAGTTTTTACAGAACCTGTTAGCCAACAGGTTATCTATGTTCACAGGCTCAGTATATATGGTATTATTAACTACCAGTTCAGCACAAATCTAGGCCTTTCCTTTTAGGTTATGGAAGTAACTAAACCAGGCAGATTTCCTCTTCCTTGAGGGGCTTGTTTTGGTCCTATCAGGTACGGCTGAGTCAATGCAGTTATACAGGTGCTTGTATAAAGTATTGGTGTAGAACTTGGCATAGTTGCCAGTCCCATCTGGGGGGAGGGGTGCAGTGAAGCTAATTATACCATCCCATAAGAAGCTATAATTTGCTTTGGAGAAATCTTTTAGTTTACTTGTTGCTGGGGGGGAGGTCAGGTGTGATAGTTACTTTGAATGAAACTGGTTTGTGATCAGATCTCACCAGGGAAGACCTTACAGTGGAGGTGCTGCAGTGGTCCCCCATATTGGTAAGCACCAGATGCAGGATGTTGGCTCCCCTTGTGGGGGTGTCAACCAGCTGGTCCAAAGCATTGGAGTTAATGAAGTCAAGGAACCTTTGGGTAAGTAAGTTTGAGCATGAGTAATTTACCCAGTCAAAGGATGGGTAAAATCACCCAAAACCTTGGTGTTCAGATGTATCTTGATAGACTCAAGTAGATCCAAATAGGCAGAGTGGGTGTCCTGATTCATAGAAGGTGTCCTGTATTTAGCAATGACTTGAATAGGTGTCCTACCAACAGTTAATTGCATCGGTAAGTAACTCCAGAGAATCATGCTGTTTAACCAATCTGGAGGTGGATTTATCTTTAGTGACTATTATACACTGCCTCCTTTAGTTTTCACACCTTCAGTTTGTGGTCTGAACGTGTGAAAGGAGGTATAAACTGGTATGGCTGGGATGCTCTCCACAGCCTTGAACCAGGTCTTTGTGACTGCACAAATGTCTGCATCTTCCAAGGTGAGGACTGCTTCCAGTGAGTGCAGTTTCATGTTAAGACTTCTAGGATTTAGCAGCATAACCTTGAGGTTGTTTTTAGATGGAGTGGTTACAGTTATGGCAGGTGTTTTAGATTTAGTGTTAGGGATAGAGTTCTAGGTTTATGGAGAGAGTTTTAAGATTAGGGTTAGGGTCAGAGTTTTGGGTTAAGAGGAATCTATAGGATTAAAGTTAGGTTTGGAGTTTTAGGATTAGGAAAGGCATTTTAAGACTTAGGTTAGATTTAGGGATAGTATTTTAGGATTTTGGTTATGGAGAGAGTATTAGGGTTGGGGCGGGTGTTCAAGATTATGTTCAAAGTTGAAGTTTTAGGGTTAGGAAGGATTTTAGGCTCGGCATTATAGAGTGGATTTTTAGGTTAGGGTTTTAGCTTAGAGTTAGGGAAGGAGTTGCAGCGTTAGGCTTTAGTATGTTTGCATCAGTTACTTATTGCAAAGTTATGTTCACATTCCAGGAGCTAAGATATGCCAGCAAATTATACCTGCATGCTATAAGTAATTATTGCCAAATTACTTTCTGAATTCTACCAGCAAGAACCATAAGGGCAATCTTTATGTCAGATTTATCATGATACTGGTCTTGTAATTCTTGGGCTTAGATAAATTAATATTACATCTGAGAATACATATTTTTAAACTGATATAGTGCTTTCTAAATTCATGTTATAACTGATAGCTAAAAGCATTGATTCAAATATGGGCAATCAACTTTGCAAATGCTCTATTAAAAATTGCTGAAAAGCTATCTGGGCCAGGGCTTCATTAAGGGTTAAATTATTTATTGCATTCATACATTTCTATTAAAGAAAAATATGGTCTAGAATGAGCAATGTAAGCATCATTATTTATAATTTGTTACAACTAGTTCACAAATCATCAGTTGTGGTTATACCATGTATGTATTTAATACTGCATTATATTAAGCTAATATAACACTTGCAGACGTACCAGGCTACAGTATTCCAGTTATAACAAAATACATACTTTTCAAACCAGTTAATGTAACCAGTTAATGATCATGGTGAAACAAATGGAATTATCTATGAATCTTTGCTTATACACTATAAAGAACCATGCACATGTACGTCACCATTTTCTGATAACTGTTAATGACCACAAGTTAAGGCTGAAGCTCACAAATATGTGCTCGGGCAAAATATTACATAAAAAAGAAGTGATCCTTAGTAACATGTCTCTTAAAATCAAAAGCAGCCAACACCATTCAATCAAGCACTTAAACCATCAAATCAATAATAAACATTCAAACACCATTTAAATAAAGGTACAGATTTATTTAGTCTCTGGTGTGAAAGACTCCAGAATTTCTAATCCCAATTATAATGCAACATTGACTAAAGCTGCTCTCTTCCCCTTTTTGGGTTAGTCAGTATTTTACATTATTTATTTATTTATTTGTTTTATTTGACATTTGTTAACGGGTTGGTCCAACTGAGCCAGAAGCCCATTTTCAGTGGAGACCTGAGGAGAAAAGTTTCAGAGTTGTAAAGACCAAAAAGTAGTAAATATATACACAAAAATGTTTATAAATACAGAAATAAACATGAAAAACTTGTAGTAAATGCATTTGCAAGATGCGAGTAATAATTTCTTTTTTTTATATAAGATAGGATGGTGGTATTAGATAGGAAAACAGTGAGTTAAGAAAGAAAAAATAAAGCAGTGTTAGTATACAACATATCTTAAGAGAAGATGCTAAAGAAGAGCTTAATTATGATATAGAGAAGATAATTAAAGTTGAGCTTAATATATACATATTTACATGGGTTGTAGTACAAGTTACAATAAAAGGACTGTCAGGGAAAAGGTACTTACCGTATGAAGCAGCCACTTTATTTAATCAATTTTCAAGTTACAAAGCTCACCAAAAGCACAGTAAACATCCCCTTCTCATGCAAAACTACCCTAACCATATTTATATTGCAGAAATTTCTAAAAAAAATCAAATATCACTGATACGTGTAAAAAGTATATTTATTTACATAAGCAGACTATATCAGATTATTACTTTATTAATAGCACTGCAATAGCTCTTTCCTTCAGTATATCTGTGATGGGTCCCTACTCCTGGCCAGCGATCAAGGAGACTCAATCCTCATCACTGACTCTGGTGAGGGATGGTCACTAAGAGCAAAGATGGATTCACACAGTATTTTCAGATGCAGCTCCCTGTACCAAGCACAATTTCCCTTAAGAGCACACAGGGAGCAAACTCCAGACTTGGGGCTAGACTTTCTTTCTCTCTCCAGGCCCACACAAAACTCCACACTGACCACTTTTGAGCTCTGTGTTCCTGTTCCCAGGAGCTGACACACACACTTGGATATTTGAGTTTCATACACACATGCACACCTGGGGAAAGCTGGCATAGATTTACTAGTTGTGCCCCTTTCTGCTCAAAATCTGAGGTAATTATGCTGCCACCAGTCGGCTACCCTAAGGCTCTTAAAAAGGGTACCCAATTATACTGTGCAAGATTAGTACTAATACAAATGGTAGGGTGTGACCAAAGCAGCAAGACTTTCAGGAGTCACCACAGTGTTACTAAAACAAGCATAAGTACTCTGAAGATGAATTCTCTGAAGGACCAGCCACAATGAAAGGTATTAAAATATTTAATGATAAATAATAAAAGAGGAAACAGGGAATACTGAATACAATAAACAACAGAGTTTCAACTACAGAGATATAAAAATAATACAGTTGGATAGTTTCTCACAGATGCAGAAAACAATACTAAACTATTCTCACTAAATGTTCCTGACTGACTAAAGAATTAATGTTCCCTGACTACTTACTAAAGCAAGGCAAGCTGATGTTTACTGAGTGTCTTACCACAGCAAAAGCCAGATGATGTCTCTCCCTTTATCTGGGTGGATGTGTGAGATATATATCCTGTCAGAAAATATATATCCTGTCAGAAAATGTTCCCATCCAGTTCTAAAGTGCTGCTGCAAAAGTGCAAAAGAAACCAGATGCTTGTTAGAGGGTGACATCACCTCTGGTTATCTGACTGTTGTACAATACACACACAAAGCTTTGCTAAAATCTGTGGCAACATCTGAAAGCTATAACACAATTCAAACTTTCCACCTTTCCAGGGTTCTCTGATAAACATACACATTTGATCAGTTACAACAATACAACCTAATATACATGCATACATTCTTTCTGTCCAACAGGACTTACTGTTGATGCATTTTTAACACAAGTAACTTTATAAATATATTTTAACTCAAACATCTGTACAAATCATTGTGATAGTCAAATGACATAAAATTCTTTACAAAACTTCAGTTAGCTATGCTGGCATATGTACACATGTACTGCCTTACTCTCCCTGGCACAGATGACACAACCTCATACCATCACAATATTAACAATAATATGCTGCATTTCTAATAACAGGGTAACATTTAATTATGTATTAGCCAGTAAGAAGTGCAATCACCTCTGGGAATGTTGTGAGCCAATGCAATTTATCTTACAGGCAGAAGTAATGTTTACTAAGGGAATACAATATTTTATACTTAAAAAGAGTTAATCAGATTAAATGCATACTTACAGATAACTCTAACATGAAAATAAGAAAATGAAATCTGTTCCCTGAAGAAATAAAGCTCTAGATTCCAGGATTATGTAGGAAATGAAGCTTTTCTAATGAAAAATATGACTGGTATTATTATTAATATTCCTTCAGATGAGATGTTAAACCGAGGCCCCATCTACCTAAGTTGGTAATAGCTCAGGTGGATGTAAAAGATCCCACAGCACCTATTGAAAAGGGTAGGGATCCTTTATTTATATATGAAAATAACTCTTATTTACAAAATATTTACATATTTACAATTATTTACAAGTGTACAAATACATAGATAAACAAATCTGTTTACACAACCATACTACTTTTTCTGTTTTTGTCCCCATTGAATTCTACTTACATCTTTATTCCCAAATTTTGTAACTAAAACTGAAATTTCATTCATTGTAACATATATACACTTGATCTTTACTACATCACCAAAACCTTTACTTTTTATTTAAAGCTATCCCTCTCATCTCTTGACAGTCATTTGTGTAAATTATTACTTTTATCCAACTTTTTTTTTTGCAATTATTATAATTTCATCTGCATATGTTAACAGGGGTCCCTATTAAATTGCCGAATGTTTCAAAGTTAGAATGTCATATGGTCGACACCATATGATCGAACTTTGAAAAGTTCAAAGGTGATAGGCAATGGTTCCATATGCACAGAATGGGAAAATTTCCCTTTTCTGCACTGAAGTGTGGTCTCGGAGTTGGTATATTTAAGTAGGGGGGAGTGGGCTGTCCAGGGGAGCTTGCCCCCTTCTCAGAGCATTAAGGTAAGTTTTTTTACTTTTTTATTATATATTTGAGGTTTCAAGTTTTGCTCATATGTTGTCGAACATATGAGGTTCAAAATTTTGAAGCTTCTAATATAGTATATAAACCCATTAACAGAACTGGAATTCTTAACCCTTCAGGTGTATATACCCCGCCTCTTTCATTTTGTAATTTATTTCACATACTATCGCATTTATAACTAAAGCAAAGAGTATACAACTCACTGGACATCCCTGTCTTATACAACTCTACATATGTATCTCTTGGCTTAACCAGCCATTTACAAGTATTTTTACTTTATTATTATTACTATACATTGACATACATAATTTACTAACTTTCTCACTTATATTATATTCTTTCATTATTACCAATAAGATTTTATGTCCAGTTGTCTCAAATGCCTTATTAAGGTCTCCTATCATGATTTTTACTTCTTCTTCTTTTCTGTTCATAACATCCACCACTTCTCCACCTATCACTAATAATTCCTGGCACCCTTTCCCCTTTATACTATATGTACTATTTTCTATAATATTTTCAGTTTTAATTAAAATCTCCTTTATATTATTTTCATAAAAATCTTATGATCATTATTATTCAGTACCCTCCAGTTTCTAATTGTCTTTTATCTTCCTTCTTCCATATTCCACTACATGGTTATTTATACATGACACCTTCATTTATCTATTCATTTAAAATATTTAAAAATATAATTTTTGCCATTTCATAATTTTTTTTATATATTTCATAACCTATTTCATCTGGTCCTGCAGTCAAATCTATATTTACTTATCCTAATACTTTATCTAGCTCATTTAAAGAAATCATCTTTTCCAACTCTTTATTTTCTCTTTCAGTTAACTTGTTTTTACTTTCCATGTTTTTTGGCTACCTTCTTTTTTCTTTAAACATTTCTTGTACATATTTATTGTACTACACTATTTATAATCTTTTCTTATGTTCTTTCTATTTCTCCATTTACATTTCTATTTCTTTCATTACACTACCATCTTCCTTTACTAATCTGCTTAAGTAACTCAAAACTTCTGTTTTGCCTTGTAAAAATATCTTTGCTTATATAACAATTCTTGTATTTTTTTGTGATTTCTTTCATATAATTCTTTTTCTTTGTCAAAGTACTTTCTATCACTATATTCTAAATCTTCCAATGCATCATTATATGTTCTTTTATATTTTTCTTTCTCTACTTTTCTCACATCATTTTGCCACTAAAAAAGCATTTTATATGTTTCCTTAAATATCATCCACCATTCATATCAATTTTGATAAAATGTTCTCATGTAATATGATCTCTCCTTAACTGTATTACTAATCTCTTTTATTCTTCATTGCATACTTTTTCATTTATCCTTTGTATTCCTTTACCTATTTTTATAAATTCTTTGTTTTCCTTCATCTCTAGCCATATTGCAAGTTGATCAGAAAATTCTGTTTCAACTACCTCCTCTTCTCCTATAACTAAACCTTCTGTTACTATAAACTAATATATTTCAGTTTTATATATACCCCTTTTGTAATTCCATAAATTTTTATCCCAAAATTTTAACGTACCACATCTTATAACTTCTAACATTTTCTTATTATCATTTCCTTTCTGTTTACACTTGCTTCTTAAATCACAATTAAAGTCTCCTGTTGTAATTATTCATATGTATTACTACATAGTCTAAAATCTGATGAAAGAAGCTTTCCCTTTTGTTATAATTAGTATAAGCATATAATGTTATAATTTTATGTAGTTGTTCTTTCCATTTTAAATCTGCAATGGTTACTCTTCCCATTTTTGCTAAAGTTACATCTAATATCTTTACAATATTTCTACAGAATATGGCTATTCCATCTTTCATTTCCCAAATTCCAGATTATCTTTCCTCCCCATAGTTTCTCTGTTTGCAATCTTTCTTCATTTGTTAAAAATCTCATGTCTTCTAATATAATTGCATCTACATCACATGTAATACATCACTCCAGAATTCCTATTCTTCTTACAATATTCTTAATGCTATTCACATTTGCAGAAAGCACTCTAAAATTGTAATTTTCCCTTTTCCTTAAATTTGTGGTTTCAAAAGTTCATAGCTAATTATTAGGCTGACTTCTTTTTATAGGCCATTGTTAGCCTAGACAATTTCCTTCTGTGTTGTGTCTGTGAGTTAAATGCCTTAACCATTATACCAAGCCCCAATCATTAGTTGTATATATTCTTTTTCATGTATTTCCTTTCTTTTTTTCTTTTGTACTTATAGGTTCATAGGTTCATACTAGGCTATCTGCTCAAGGGCATTTATAAGCCTAGCCAAAAGTTTTGTGGCTTTCGCCACCCCTTTGGTTTGGAGGATACTATGCCCATTATTTTGCTGTGCCTCTGTCAAGCAGTGACACTGAGATAATCCCTGGGGTATATCTGTGATCTCCCATCCATTGGTCAAGATTTCTCTTGAACAAAGCCAGCGAGGTGCTCTGCCTCACATGTACCGGGATTTTGTTCCACAGCATAGGGAGTCTCTGGGTGATGAATCTGTCCCTCCAGCACATCCTATTAATAACCGTGTCAAGGTTTAAGTCTCCCACCCTTGTAGTTCTGAGGGATCTAGATTTTATGAGGTGAAGCATGTTCATCAATTCTGGGTTGGACATGGCCTTGTATGTCAGGCACAGGTCACCTCTGAGCAGATGGTAAGTGACTGAATAGAGCTGGAATTCAGCATAGGACATATTTTTAAGACCCTTTATCCTTTTGGTGAGGAATTTTTGGGGCCTTTCCAGTTGCTGCAGGTGTCGTGTCAGATACATTCCGAATGGGGCATTGTACTCAATCATTGGTCTGATGAGTGATGAGGACAGGGGGACGATGACTTCCCTTGATCTAGATGTGAATCCCTTCATGATCAGGTGGACAATGTAGAAGGTCTTCCTAACTACTTTGGCAACGTGAGTGTCAAACGAAAGGTTACTGTCAACCTGGGTACCCAGATCCCTGATAACCTCTTCTGAGCTCAGTGGGTTGCCGCCTATATGGTAGCTAGGGGTAACCTTGTTTTTCCCAAAGGGTATGACTATGCATTTTTTGGCGTTTAACTTTAGGCCATGGCTCTGGCACCAGTTATCCGTTTCTATAAGACCCTTTTGAAGGATATCTGTGTCAGATGTGTTCTCAACTATGGCGCCCAGTTTGCAGTCATCTGCAAATTTTGTCAGCTATAATCCTCCTGTGTTTGCTTGTACTTCTGAAAAGTAGATGCCAAACAGGAGGGACAGAGCCCTGTGGGACACCACTTGTGACAGGCTTTGAGTCTGACATGGCACCAGCAACTCTAACCCTGTGGGTTCTGTCCTTGAGCCAGTTTGCAACCCATCTTGTGACATATGGGTTTACATTTAAGCTGGTGAGCTTTTCAATGATACCTGTGTCGAAAGGGTATAAAAGCCTTTGCCAGGTCAAGGTAGGCTGTGTGGACTGCCTTTCCTTCATCAATGGCCTTGGTGACTGTTTCGAAAAAGTCAACCAAGTTTAAAAGGCATGATCTGCCTTTGACAAAGCCAAACTGGGTTGGATCCAAAGTCTGCAAGTCCCTTATGTCTTTATTTATGAGTTCCATTATGATCCTCTCCATAGCTTTGCAGATCAGGCTTGTCAAGCTGATGGGAGGGTCAGTGGAGGCACCGCCTTTGTGAAGTGGGACCACAGTTGCGCCGCACCTCACCTTTAGGCACGTATCCTGAGGTGAGGCTAAGATTAAACAGCTGCCCTAACTGTGGGTTTAATTCCTCATTGAGTTCGTGGAGCACACAACCGGGGACACCATCTGGTCCCATGGATGCTGTGTTTTGCCTTGGAGAGAGCAGTTCTCACCTGAGCGTTTGAGATGTTTGGGGGTTACAATCCTCTGGTATAGATATCTCACCTTTAGTTTGCACTGAACCTGTCAGGTATGTTGGCAATGTCTGTAGGTTCAGTAATTTTACATCATTTTGAACTAATTCTGAGCATATCTGGGAGTTTCCTCCCAGGTTTCGGCCTTATGATTGTCTTTACTTTTCTCTCAAAATTTGCCTTGGATGATTTTATGAGGGCTCTTAGGTTTTTACATATAATGATCAAAGGTGTTTTCCCTTTTAAGGATTTTGCTCTATCTTGTAGTAGCTTCCTCCTTTTGTTGTAGAGTTTGTTTATGGCTGGGGTCTCTTTGTTTTGTTTGGCATTCCCTGATCCATGCAGTCCTGTAGGTGGTGGTAGAAGCCATTTGTGAGTGATTCGAGACCACACCAGTCTTTAGAAGTGTGAAGTCGGCTTTTGAGAAGTTCTTCACTGTGGTCTTTTTTGTCTCAGGTGGGGGGGGGGGATGTGGACTTCCAGTGAGATTAGTTTATGGTATGATCTCACCAGTGAGGGGTATACTTCCGGTGTTGAACATTGTGCTCCCATGTTCGTGATGATGAGATCTAGTATGTTTTCTCCTCTTGTGGGGATGGTGACTAGTTGTTCCATGGCATTTGAGTTTATGAACTCTAGGAACCTTTGGGCTAGAGTATTGGGGCTTGAGTAGTGATCTCAGTCTATATTTGGGTAGTTGAAGTCACCTAGTATGATGGTGTTTGGAGATACATTTATCCAGGTTCCTGAGATTGAGAGGGTGGCCTGTAACATGCTACAAATTGCAGAGCAGTCTTGCCTATGGTTAATTGCACCTGGATGGTCTCCGATGAATGTGGGTGTCCTTGATGAATATCCATTCTTGGTGTTGTCCGGATTTTGGGGCTGGAATGCATGATATGAGGTAAAACCTGATAGTTGCTCTCTGGAGCCTTCAACCAGGTTTCAGTCACAGCACAGACATCAGTGTGTGCATCTTGAGGTTGAGACTTCTGGCATTGAGCAGCATTACCCTTAGTTTTCCCTTTTTGTGTTTGTCCTGCATGTCATCGCTGATCATCTTGTCTCTGTATTGTGGCATCATTCTTGGTGAAGGTAGGATACTGCTCATGCCTGGCTACATAATAATAGAGAGCTCCTCTATGTCTCTTTCATGAAAATTTGAAGAGTGAACTTATCCCTTTAAATGTTCTTTTCTGTCTTTATCCTTTTACAAGTAGAAGCCCTTTGGACATTTACTACCATCCAGTTTATATCCTCTTCATCACTTATTTCAGAAACTTCTTTTATATCCTCTTTATTATTTTTTCCATCTAAAATTTCTTCTACTTCTAAAATTTCTTCTCTTTGTCCATTTTCTTTTCTTTCTTTTTCTTTTTCATTGCTCTTATTTTTGCAATCCATCCATAAATGTCAATTTTGTTACATTTATAACAGCTCAGTTCACATTTTTTTGCATCATGTCTCATTTCCCCACAATTGTAATATTTTCTTTTGTCACAATTACTTATCAAATGTCCTTCTTTTCCAAAAAAAAAAACATGTTTTGAGTTGTCCCCAGTATTTTACAACACCCTGATTCCCCTCCACATTTATCATGCTTGGCAAATGTATAACTGTTTCTTTTTCTATTTTTACCACAATATTACAATCCTAGCCACCGGTAAAAAATTATTTTGTCATAAAAGTTTGCAATGTCCAGTACATCTTTACATAAAGCTTTCAAATATCCTTTCAAAGTCTCTCTTTCTACCTCTGTTTGAAATTGTACATGAATTGTTTTGCTTCCCTGTTAAATACTTTTATTACATAAAGATTTCATGGGTTACAGTCTTGCTTTTTTCATATTCCCCAGGAAAATTTTCCATTGATAAAAACAGTGTCAAATACAATGTCACAAATTGTCTCTTTGGTAATAAGAATAAATGCTGTTACCTCATGTGCTTTCTTTGTCTTCTTAACTTTGAAACCTTACCACTTACTTCCATTTTTCATTTTCTTCTGTCTTCTTTTCTGCAATTCCACTTTTGCCTTCTTTTACTTTCTCTGCATATGTTTTCTTTTCCATCTCACCACTATTCTTCAGGACTGTCTCTGTGTTGTCCTTTTGTATGCTTTTCATAATGTCCCCCTAGGAAATATCTCCTTCATTTTCTGGCTCACTCTGCAGTACCATTTCTTTAAGCAAATCACCCTGCAACCCTCCTGACTGGAGGGTTGTAATTTACATCCATCATTTGCATACTCATCTCCATCAAAGAAGTTTCTCTGGAACATTTCCTCAGAATCCTGCACAAATTCCCATGTCTAGATATTTGCTTTCTCCTCCATTTCTTTCACCACTCCATCAGCTCCTTCTCACTCCAACTGCCTCCCTGTTTCTCTAGGTTGCCTCCGTGCCTGGAATGAAGCTCCTACAAATTTAGTCCCACTTGTAACAATGACAAGTAGGAGAAGTTCCCCAATGTCCTGGCCAAATTTCCTCTAGTAGTAAAAGTGGCTACTAGTCTAGTGAGACTAACCTGGTCAATGAAGGACACATATTATTATTATTATTATTATTATTATTATTATTATTATTATTTATGTGCATTAATTGTATTTATTAGTTTTTTTCCATGTATTGCTATGCATTATTTCTGCTAATCCTTTGATATATAGGGTTCTGCAGGTCTATATTAGGAGAATGAAAATTCAACTGAGCGAATCCCAGTTGAGCGACACAGAAAGAGCGAAAACCGCTAATATCACAAGAATAAATGGAGATCGCCATAGGGAATTAATCCCTTTATTCAATGTAGTGCGATCTCGGAGTTGGTATATTTAAGTGGGGGGGTGTGGGGGGTCCCCCCTGCATAAAACACTTAGTGAGAGTTTACATGTTTTACCTGTTTAGTTTCTCCGGTTCGATATTAGCGGTTTTCACTCTTTCTGTGTCACTCAACTGGCCTTCGCTCAGTTGGGTTTTCATTCTCCTAATATAGACCCGGGTTCTGCAATATGTAACATTTTCCAAAGGAAAACAGTAATCACTGTTTAGTTACTTGAATGCATTCAGTATCTGAATTTATGCTTAAGTTAAAAGATTTTCTAGCAGTTGGACAAGATACTTGGCAATTTCTGTTGGTGTTTGCTTTCTTTTCAACTCTGACCAAATGATACTATTCAAACCATATGGACTTCAAAGTTGTATCAATAAACTGGACATTATCTTTTGTTGGGGTATTAAAGTGTCAAGAGGTCAAAAAGGAAAAAAAAAAATAAAAAACAAACAAAAACAAAAACCTTAAGAGGATGTTGGAGGAATGAATATCCAGCTTTATAAACCACATTTATTTCCCTGGAATATTAATGTGTCAGAGGGTAATAAACTTGTGCATAAAAACAGGTCTGGGTTCCCCAGTCTTAGACACTAAGAAAATGACACTTGTTGTTGTTGTGTCTTTCGGCTTTTCCCGGTTATTGGTCGCCACAGCGGAACTCCGGTCTGCTAATGATTGGCAGTAGATTTTTACGTGCCGAGTTGCCAGCTCTGATGCACAACCTTCAACGAAGATACGCCCATTCACGCATGTCTTCACACAGAAGACGCTCTACTAGCTGAGAATCGAACAGGACAGCATCTTACTGTGAGGTGACAACGCTACTGCAGCACCACCACCCAACTAAGAAAATGACACTAAAACAGTATAATGTTGCAAATAAAAAAACAAGGAAAAAAAGGCATGAGAATTTTCCCACTTTTTACTAAAGACATATATTTGCAGAGACGCTTTTGTGGAGGAGGTGAGGGTTCAGCTTCAGCAGTTCATCAGCTCATCTTATCTTCTCAGCCATCAGTACAGATCCAGGTACGTTTTGAGAAAAAAACATGTTTTGGTTAAATGATAGAGGACTGCTATATAGTCTGCATTGTTGCAAAGGAACTGAGAACTGTAGTAATATTTTACCTTGCTCTTTTCAGTGTCCTGATCATCCATAATGACAAGGAGATCCATTTTCAGTGAAGAAAAGGAGATTTGCCTAATAAGTAAATCTACCAGGTTCTGTCTGAAATTGAATGGACTTGTATCTATGGAGAAACCAGTGTGGATCCACAAGCAATATTTTCAGTTTTCTGGATTTCTGTGAAAGTGGACACAGAACTGCTTCTCCAATGCTTATCAAGGAGCAAAGACACTTAAAAGACCATTCCAACCCAGAAGGATCTGAGGAACCAGAACAAAGACTAAAATCTTAATCTCAAAAACTGTTTCCTACTGAGAAGCTTTTGGATATAAAAGCAACTTTTTAATGGCACTTAAAAATGTTAGTCCTTCCTGTACCTTTTGATGGGTACTGAGCTCACGTAAGTGAATTGTTTCTACTTTGTTAATCTGCACAGCACTTTAATTAATATGTATTCATTAACTTACATTAACTTAAGATTGTCTTTTTATGCAAACTTAACCTGGTACATGCTAGCTGAATTTGAACCTACAAAAAAAATAGGTTTAGCCACCTAACTTTCCACTTACACAGCTCTATAGTCCAAATACATAGCTGACAATATAGACTATTATATATATAGAATATTATATTCCTACCTGTTTATTCTGATAGAAAAATAATGCTGCATAATAATTACTGGTGCTCAAGGTTAGTGCATGAAAAAATATTACCATATCTAGTTTCAAAACCCTATGATTTTGTGATCTAAAAATGAGTAAATGATGAAAGCATCATGGAACAAATAATCCCAGTAGAGCAACTATAACTGCTTCTACCTAAATAACGTTTAAGTCATTTTGAGGGAAAGCTAAATGAGCATCGCTACAGATAATTTGGTAACAGGATGTAAGTGTACTGCATGAAAAATAGCAATTAAATGTTATCATATCTACTTCTAAAAATCTGCCATTTAAAAAGAGTAAATTATAACAGCAGCAGGGAACAATTTGTTCTATATATTAAAAGAGAAACAGTCCCTACCTAAATAACCTTAAATAGAAAAAACAACCAAATGAGTATTGCTAAAGATAGCAAGGAAACAGTTGTCACTTCATTTTAGAACTCTATCTCCAGAAATGAATTACTAAAAGCTGCAAGTTCGGCATTAAGAAACAGCACTGTTCCTAATTATATATAATCAGATGAAACATTTTAAAGGAAGGGAAAATGATTTTTATAACAGTTAATACACAGGGACATCCCAAGGACTCAGTATTTATGCACTGGCAGAAAATTGTATAAACCCAACTGTGTTACTGGAAAATTAATCAAACCATCATGGGGAGATTCCAATGAATGTTAATGCCATCCAAGGTGAAAATCAATCTTGCTGCATATCTCATTTCAAAACTGGTATTCCTTTTTTTCTATAAAAAGTCAGCAAATGGTTTATTTTCAGTGTAGGTTCCTGAACATAGTCTAGGGAAATTTTAATTCTACACCCATTCCATAAACAGACCATTTCATAAAAAGACTATTGTTGGTGTTGCTTGGTTTCAAAATAGCTCACACATCTTGGCAATTCAAGAGTTTCAAATAAACTAGCTTCAGACTATTCATAGCATAGTGGGTATCAGTATTTTGTGAACACATGATCCTGAAAGACATCTTACATGAGGATTATTCTGTCCACTACTTTTTCTTGAAGCAGTCCACATTATAGAAGAGTCTAGGGATACAAAAATAACCTAACACTCTAAACTTCACCAAACTGAATCTCTTATTCATCTCAAGAAGAAAATCAGGGGGATTCAATAAAGCCTACACAGTCATTTTTTGCTCTGTGTGCACATTGCAGTGTGATGCGCACATGGCTGTGGAATCTTTTAGCTTAACTAAGCGCCATGTAGAGGTGCGCACTACCATACAAACAAGGTAAACACTGTGGCATGCTAATTACAGCACAAGCAGCAGAATTGCATGCTAATTAGCTAATCCAACACAGTTTAGCTATTCAACAAGCTATAAAGCATCCATGTATACTCCATGCTGTTTTTTTCCCTGTGGATTCCAAAACTTTTGGAATACAGACATGGAAAGGAGTCTACACGGACAGAATGTTAGAGGCTGCTGCTGCATTAATTCATTTGTATGTGGTAGCGGCTGAAGCCAATGCTGCTGCTGCTGCTAATAGGCTTAAGATGAGAAGGAAAAGAGTTTTCAGGCCCTGTTTAACTTTGCACAGCCTACAAGATGTGGAAATTGTGGAGTGCTACAGGGTGGACAGGGACACACTACAGGAACTCTGTGACCTCTGCCGTCCTCAAATCAGAGCCAGAGCTGACCGTGGGAAACCCATTCCAGTGGACACAAAGGCATGTGTAGCCCTTAGAATTTTAGCTACAGGTACCTTTCAGAGACCAACAAGGGACATGCTGGGGGTGTCACAGGCACCAATTAGTGAATGCTATGCTCCAACATGCCAATTACCACATATAGTTTTGAGGAGAGGGCCAGAAATATGTAGGATTTTTACCATGTAGCACACTACTCTGAAGTACTGGGTGCCATAGATTACACACATGTAGAAATTAAGGCACCACCCGGGGAACAGGGTAGGTTCTACATTAAGAGAAAGGGGTGTCATGCTATCAACTGCCAAGCTGTGTGTAACACCAAGGAAATCATCTTGAACATATGTTCTGGCAACCCTGGCAGTTACCTCAACTCACATATCTGGCACACCTCCCAACTGTACCACATGTTTGCTAGGGAGGACATCCCACAGGGCCATTTACTGGGGGATGCAGTTCATACACTGGAACTGTGGCTGATGGCACCCATCAGAAATGCACACGCACTCAAGGAAGAATTCCATAATGAAGCATATGCTCAAACAAGAAATATCATAGAGCATGTGTTTGGGCTGCTGAAGTCATGGTTCCAGTGCCTTGTGCATCTGGGGGAGCCCTGCAGTACAATACACAGACATATACAGAAATATTCACAGTATGTGCCATGCTACACAGCATAATCCTGACAAAACAGCTTCAGCAGGATCAGCAAGGGGAAGGGGCACACATCCCACCACCAATGCCAAGTTCGCACAGCCACAGGCAGATAAGAGGTCACAGGGGGAACCACCTGCTGTTGTGGGAGTAGGCAGACATAGATGTGCTCAGTATACCCTTGCATTGGCTAAGAGACAATGCATAGCACACTCACTCTCCACCTAGGGGCCTAAAACCTTCCTCCTACTCACATATATATAGTAACATTGATGCCAGGCAACTGACAGAACATTTAACTCCCCATGTAATGGCTGTGCATTGCTTGCATCAGACAGAGTCAACCCTGAACTAAAACTGTGTCAACTGCTGCATTTACAAGGTAAGCCCTCAACCTGGAGTGTATTATTTACTAATATGTCTGTGTGGCATATCCTTGTATTTCATTACTTGGTCCGGTAAGCTAGTAAAAGGTGAGAAATCTGTACAGAACTTACCTTAACATGTGACAGCAGAGACTTATTTGACTTATGTGTCCATTATTAAGTAGGAGATCTCAGGCATCAAAGATTCATGCAGTCATACCTCTCAAAAGTACTGATAATAACTGCATGCCCTCATTTTAGCACCATATGTTTGTCCTGAAAAATGATTAAAGAGAGAAGTTAGAAAGTAATGATACACATTGCAGTTTCTGACTTCACAACCCTCACAAGATCATTCACTATAAAGATGGGAAATTTTGATGCTATCAACTGTCTAACTTTCCATGGCCAATATAAGTCAAAGGTACAATTACCAGTTTAACACCACAAATGCAGATATACTAAATGCTAAGTTAGCTATGCACCCTGAGCATCAGATGCACAGCTTTTGTATCCTAGAATACAAAAGATAGAAAACAGAGATATGGCACAGTTATCTTCACTTCTACAGGGTGTTGTGTGTGCGCGAGGGGGGGGGGTGGCAGGAAGCCTAGGCTGACACAAAAGGTTGGTGAGTGTGTGTGAGTAAGATAGAGAAGAAGACAGACATGTAGCTAAACCAATACATAGCCAGTGAGACAAAATGAGTAACTGTTGTGTGTGTCTGTAGGAGTCCTCCAGATGAAATTGGTATGTGAGTGTCTGCATGTGCATGCTGGCTCTACATCTTGGTATGTCAGACAGGTGTGAGCCATGCATAGTAGAGGTGGCAGTTCATTGTTGTCATCCCTGACCATGAGAACTGGTTCTGCCAGGAGTTGTACTGGCACTTCTATGCCCAAGGTCAGTTGCAGTGCTGCTACCTGAACATGACTGATGTCTGCTGGACGAGCTCCCTTCACAGAGATGCACAGGACCATGACCTCATGGTCTGCCACATCTGGGTGTGGACAGCACACTCACTGATGGAGCAGTGGAATTGCTGCCACTATGTGAGTGTGATTGGGCATGTTCACATGGCTGACAGCAGATGATGTGGCTGACCTACACCCATGAGGATCCCCTCCCAGCAGATGTTTCATCACAGATACTGCTCGTTCCATGACAGACACCTCTTGGTGCATCACAGACACCCCTTGTTCCAATGTGCCATTCATCTGAGCCAGTGAATCAGCAACATGGTGGAGGCAGTCACACATGTCAGACTGTGCCACATCCACAACCCTGACCATGTCTCTAGAGTACCTATGGGAACATGCCTGTGCCTCCATGATGGCCCTAAACATATGTTAAGTGGCACGGGAAGAGACATCTGTAACAGGTGGAGGAGGGACAGCAGGCCTCCTCCAAGCATCCCTATTAATCCTCCTGCATGGCACCTCACCCACACTTTGGCTATGGCCAGACTCAACAGACACTGAAGCTGCAGTAGCCACACTTCCCTGACAAGTGTCTTTGCCCTCCACCTCTCCAATATCTGTGAGCTCAATGGACTGGGTAGGCATAGGCCTACTGGCTGTGCCAGATGAAAATGTAGGGAATGGTTGTATGTCAACCTCAGTGCCAGATTCAGCATCTGCACCCCCTTACTGTGCCTCACTTTGGCCATCATCATCATCAGAGTGTGCTGATTACCTAACATCAGGTGGCACAGGGCCCACACTCCCACTGTCATGATCACCTGTGATAAAAAGCAGGAAACACAGGAATAAATTAATACCTGCACTACTATAGTGCAATATATGATAACAAACTAACAGTGCTGCTACTATTGCAGACAGTGCAGCAATACACATAACAGATCTGAGATCAACATCACACGCTAAAATATTTCTTTAAATTGCTCAGCAGTGCTGTCATAACAATGTTTGCCTTACCATCTGCAGATGAGATACTCCTCTGCAGTCTAGACAGTCCTGGAAGAAAGTAAGCAAGAGGTAAGGGTAACATCATCGCAATTAACAGTAACACAGGGAGTAATACATTTACCCCTTTATATGTCCTTTAACTACAATTTCAACAAGAACGTGACTGACAACTCTAACATCAAGCTTATGACTGTAGCAATCTTCAATCCCCTCAAAAAAGACATGAGACACAGAATTAACTTATTGATTTCAATTGTTTTACTATACAGCAGTATTCAATGGTTCAGATAGTAAAGTCTACCTGGAAGTTCCTCCTGGGATGTGCTTGCTGTCTCAGGAACTGTTGCTCTGACATCCAGGACATTCTGTATTGCCCTCTCCTGGGAGATGTCTGGATCTCTGATAATGGCCAGAAACTCTTCATTGGGGGTTAGTGGTGGTTCCCTAGCAGGCCCTGCCCTGGTAACCATCTGGTGATAGCCCACTGCAGCTGCACTCCTCATTCCAGATGTGATCATGTCAGTGACCCTGTGGTACATCTGCTCATATGTCCTGCCATGGCCACCAGCAGCACTGACAACATCTACTATCTGTTCCATATCTCCCCATCTCCTTTCCAGCAGAAAAGCACCATGTTGTCTAAAGCCATCTACAATCACTTGGTTCTTGGCATTGGTGAAGGGGGATCTCTGTGGATTTTCACACCTGGGTGGCATACTTGAAGATATCCTAAAGACACCAGCAGGATAATACACATAAGTATCATAGAACTACAAAATAACTGTTTCCAGATAAAACAGAAAAGATAGTCAGTCAGTATCACCCACTGGAGAAACATAAAACAGTCTAGAGATGTAAAATACTAATGACAGGCAGGATGCAAAACAAGGAGAGTATCAAGAGCAACATATCATTGTTTGTGCCATAACAGTAACTCAGTTTTGCTTGCCCACTAAAACAACAGTCCATCCTTATTTGTGCCATAACAGTAATTCAGCTTTGCTTCCCCCCACCCAAAACAGCAGGCAAATGACTCATTTTGCTAACAAACCATCTTTGAAATGCTAAAAGTGCTAACAAAGGACCTATCCCTGAAACATTTGTACATATTTATCACACAACATTCTCATTTTCATGTATTGGCAATTATGTATGTCTCTAAAATGGCATGATAAACATGCCCATGCCATCAGTACACTTATAACTAATGCATACAGATAAAACTGCAAAGCTTTTCCTTCAGATTTTTCTTAAATACATTCCAGCATATGCAGTATATTGGTGAAAACATGGAAGTATACCTTCTGAAGTTCAGTACTCTTCTGTACAGATATATCCTGAAGAAAAGGTTTTTTTTGCAGTCTTCCAAACATATACAGCTCTCATCATCATCAGTTTGCCTAAGCTACATGGTTGTCTTTTATATGGTGTAGATTCAGGGCTGTTAGCATGGTGACTATGCAAATTAGGTATGAACTCATTAGAATTTCTGAATCCCAAAAACTTGGATCCGTGTAGGAGATGTAAACATAGTGCACTCCCACAGTGTTTGTTGTTAATGGATTGCAACTGTGGATGATTAATTGTTGATAGAAGGAAAACAGAACAGCACTGCAGGCTGCCTTACTTCCGCTGGGTGTGTCAGGTTAGATCTACAAAGTGTTAGATGTAAGGTTGGAAATGTAAGTAAGCAGCACACAAGTCACAGGTTGTGTTCCTTAACATCCAACCTGCCCTTCATTTACACTTAATATCCTCACACATTGTAAGCCAATGACATAGAATGGCTTACCCGGGTCTATATTATATCATCGAATGCTTAAAAAAGTGAATGCTGATTGATCAACCTAATTTAAGCGAAAGCTTACAATCTCGAACTGTCAGATCAGTGATTTTTTTCCCAGGGAAAAAAAATCGCTGATCCAAAACACATACATACAACACAAGCACACCAAACAAACAGAAATCCACACACATACACCTAAAATCTGATACCTAACCCTACACTAAACTATGCACACACCACTAACTACCCACTTACCTTAACCCAAACCCTAACCCTAAGGTCAGTCACTATCACACACTCACCTCACCCACTCCATAACCCTAACTCACTTAAATCCACCCTAACCCTCATGTCCACTCAGTCGCACACACACCTAACCCGAGCCGTAACCCTAACACACCTAAATCACCCTAACACTCACATCCACACAATCGCACACTTGAATCCAACCAGTAACTTTCCACCATAACACTGAAAATACCAAAGCAACAGAAACAGACAACCGAATTATTTCCCTGGGAAAAAATTTGAGTTTCTGCTGCTTTGATATTTTGTAGTTTCGCGAAAATAAGTTAGATCAATCAGCGTTCGCTTTTTTAAGCATTCGAGGATATAATATAGACCCGGCTTACACACTGCATGTTTCAGATTACTGCTCAGATAAATGAAGAATGGCCAACAAACACAGAAATGTAACACAGAGCTGTATATTTGCAAGCAATAATCATGACAGATTGCATGATCGTTAAGTGCACTATATCCAAAACTAATACATGTACAAATAATACTTGTATGGTTTGATATCAGTATAGATAATGTTGAAGTTGGTTCTGTGCATATTGAGTTAAGTTCTTTGCTACAAAACTGTTTGTTGGGCAAAGAGGGATAAGGCACCCATCCTGTCTTCTGAAGGTGCATTGGAGTGAGAGTTGTAATCCAGACCTATGTAGAAATATCTCATGTGTATTAACATTTCATAGTGTGTATATCATATATTGTTTTTCCTCATTAAAGTACCTCTTCCCTTTTTTTCTTTTTTGGGAGGGGCCACTGTTTGTATGATGTGCCTCTTAGTGCAAACTGGACAACTGGCCAGACAGGACCCCAACAGAAACCAGATGCATTCAGTTAATACTATTAGGCATTGTGCAAATCTGCTAAGCAATGCTGAGTGGTGGTTAACAGCAAGGCCTTAAGAATGATTAGCAAAATAGGGAATGCCATGTAACTATTTCTGTGGCAGCAGGTTTAAGTGTAGGGCTGGATTACAGATGGCCCTGGGTTCTAGCACAGGGTGTGCAACCTTTGTTTTACTGTTGTGACATTGCAGTTTATAGCCATGAACTGCAACATAGACAAGTGTTTTCTCAACCTTCTTGTGGCAACAGTTGTAAGAGTAGGTCTCCCATACACATGGTCCGGGTTCAAATACAGCATATTCCATAGAATTGTACTGCTCTTCCACTTCCCACTATAGTCACTCTCACTTATAACACTTGACACAGTAAAGCTGATATTAATTATATGTTTGAGGGCTGAGGCACTAGTATTGTGTCAGTTATGTATTCATTTATCTATGTATTATCAGATTTATTACCAGATGTATGACTGTGGGCATACTGTGTACTATATTTCTGTAAGTATATTTCTGCTATCTGGACTGCCATGGCCTTCACATTTGTCTAACACACATACAGAACTGCTTGTACATCCAATAACCTTGAATTTGCTTTGCTTGCTGCTGGTTCACTCCACTTACCATCAAGCAAATGTGGCGCTTAGAGATGCACACTGCCCAGCACTGTGTTTGCATGATGGTAAGCAGAGTGCAACATTTTCAAACAGTGTGCATACTCCCAGTAAACACGATGACTGGAATTGTCAGGAAAGCATCATTCTTCATTGCTCTAGATCCATGGCAGACATGGCAGGCATTTCTGGGGAAGGTGTCAGGTTTAGGGCACAGAGATGTGGTTTCCAACATTCCAAGATTTCTACTGGACTCCTAGCTAAGAACCACTGCACCAGGCTTTTGCAGAGGGACTATTATGGATCCCAGTATAAGTCATAAGCTTGGGATAGTTTAGCCTGGGCTGTAGCCAGTGCCACTGGTATCCCCCGCACTGGTGAACAATGTAGGCATTACTACAATGACCTCTGGAGAAGGAAGAGGGATACCCTCGACAGTTGGGTCAGAGAATTTAGGACTGTGGACATCCCACACCTGCGTAAGTATCAACTACAGACAGTACTTGTAAGACTTAAAAGCTGAATATAGGCTAGACTGGTATTCATAATGGAATTCTGTTATGTTCTTTTCCCCCCCACAGCTGCCAGGGACCATGAGGTCAATGAATGAACCCATGGGGCCAGATTGGTGAGGATGAGGGAAGCATGTGGTATGTATGGTATGTATGTATGCAGCAGAACAGTAGTGTTTTTCTAGCAGTAAAAGTTAAAGACAGCTTTTTTTGGTATTTTATAGAGTTGTATCAAATTGAGCATGCATATCTGAACTGTAAAAGCAAGTCTGCATGCATTAGTCTGTAGCACAAACCAAGAGTACAATATTAGACTTTAGTTGGAGGTTGTGGGTTCAAAGACCACACTTCTCAACTATACAGTACTGTTAATTCTTCAATTATATATAATTTAAAGGTTTAAAGTAAATACTCTATACCAGGGGCATATGTGCCCTGCTGTAAACTGTAATCTGTTTAATTGGAACACACTCATGTGCATTATATGCACATGTCAATGAGTACTCGCTGCAATCCGTAGTTTAGTGTGTATCTGTTAGGAGCCGGTAGTCTTAAAAGTAAAAGTTAAATTAATATAGTCAATTAATTGTACCACTGCATTGTATGTCACATATGAAGGTACTAATCTTATCTCTTTTTTTCCTCTCACCCCAACCCTTATCTTCTCTTTTTTTATTTATTTTTTTATATATCATTTTTTTCTTATTACATGTAGTCAAAATGTGTCCATGTCATCCATGTGTACCACATCACTAAATTCTCCACAGCATAACGGGGTAGGCATGTCCCACAGGATCTACCTGCCCCCCCAACAGCTCCAGAACTGTTGCCCAGTACATCTGGGAACCAAACTGGCAGCACTGCCTCTGCTGACTGTGCACTACCTGCTCCCTCAGGTAGTCCTGCCCCAGAAGCTGGTGCAGTAATACCCTCCAGGAGCAGTGGTGTAGGTGGTGATTTTATCACCTGTGCTGAATTGCCAGGGATGGTGCATAGGGCTGTGCACCACACTGTTAGTGCACTTCTACTCTGGCTGGAGAGGCTGCTCTCCCTCATTTTATGTAATACCAGGAGGAGAACACACAGATGTCAGGCACTCCAGTCAGCGGGGGAGTGAGGTAACACTGATGACAGTCCAGTGGGCGAGAACTCGATTCTCACTGTCACCCAGCTTGATGACCATGAGTTTGTGATGTTCCCACCCTCAGACTGTCAGAGGTGACAGTCCAAATTTATGAAAAGCACCGTAGCCAACAAAAACATTAAAATGAAAACACAATAGGTCCCAGAAATCCACACCAACAGCTCCAAGAGTATCTTTAATTAAAACACACGTAGTATTGAGCACTTTCATCTCAGAAGGAAGAGACTTCATTAGAATACACACACAAATGAAACATTTTAAATACTGGGGTCAACTAATGATGAACCAATCACATTGCTGAATCTCCAATTAAAAAGTGGAAACACTAAATTTAAAGCTCACTTATAAGAAGGTTCAAGTATTATACTAAAGCATTGACAAGTTAAATTATAACCCTTATTATAATCAAAATCTTAATATGTATACACATATAACTCAATATACCAAATGACATAT
The DNA here is from genome assembly GCF_019279795.1 of Protopterus annectens. NCBI lineage: Eukaryota > Metazoa > Chordata > Ceratodontiformes > Protopteridae > Protopterus > Protopterus annectens. Next base: position 809,035,639 of record NC_056751.1, on the reverse strand, counting down.
ACTTATATGTCATTTGTTCTTTCATATAAAATAGGTGCAATGGAAACTGAATCATTGAGACCTGTGGGGAACATAGCAGATAATTTAAACTACCATTCAGTTTCTTTCTTTCTTAATCTATTTTTCCAGTTCCCACGTCTAGGATCAAGCCTTTCAATATCCAGTATATCAAATAAGAACTTATCGAAATTATGGAAAATCTGAGAATGTTTATACAAAGCATTATTAAGTGTTTTATTTTTTATATCATTCAGGTGTTCGTAAATTCTGTTCTTTAAGGGGCATTCCATTTTGCCCACATAAAAATGAAAGCATGTTACACATATAGCTAAATATACCACTCTGTTGGTCAAACAATCACCTTTCTGAAATATAACTTGACTGTGCAATTTATTTAAAATTACTTCTCTTTCCTTATTAATATATCGACATTGGCTACACGCACTGCAGGGCCTTGTACCCATAATAGATGACTGTACAGGGTCAATCTTATGTTCAAGCAATTTTTTAAAATTAGCTCCTGTACTGTTTACATATCTTGGTGTTACACTCACTTTTTTAAAAATATCTTGATTTGTCATAAAGATATTCCAGTTAGAACGAATAGCCCTCTTGATATCATTGGAAGATAGTTATACTGTAATACACAGGTTTTTTCATATGGACCCTTATTATTCTGTACAGAAACCACATTACTCTCAGTAGTTAGTCCCACACCCAATAATGGCTTATAAACAGTTCCACAAAGCGAGATGAAAGTGAACGTCAAAGCAAACTAGAACCAAGTCCCAAAGTTCTCCATTTATTGTACACTTTATCTAATACTCCGTCGATCAATACTTTGGGGTAACCTCTCTCTTGAAACATAAGGGAAATTTTTTCCAACTCTATTTTGACATCTTCAAAATGTGATGTCATTTGAGCTATTTTTTATCGCTTGACCCTTAATAATACTTCTTTTCTGTGATGCGTATGGGTGATTGCTATTAAAATGCAGGTATGCATTAGAAAAAGTGTCTTTACGATAGATGGGAGATCTAAACCCTTGCACGTCATGTGAAATAAATATATCCAAATAAATAATACCTCTACAGTCATACTTAAAAGTAAATTTTAAGAATTCAGTGGTTTTATTTAAATATTGGATGAATTCTTCTATCTCCTCTGCTGGTCCATCCCACAGAATAAAGATATCCAAAAATCTTGAATACATACTTATTCTGTGCTAGAAGGGGCTGTGTTTTACATGGTTGGTCTCTCAACCTAGCAATACAAGATTGGAGTAGATGGGGTGCAAGCACCCCCCATCACAATGCCCTTGATTTGTTGGTAATATTCCCCTTCAAAATAGAGAAAATTATTCTCTCTAAAATTAAATCCATAATTTCACATAGCAAGGTTATTTGCTCATGTGAAAGGTCTGAAAATCTAAACGTCTCCACAAAAAGGGCACTACCCTCATCTTTAGGTATATCAGTGAAGAGATCTCTGACATCTATTGTTAAGAAAATCAAATCTTTCTTCCATAAACTATGCTTCAAAAGTCCTAAAAATTCCCATGAATCCTTGACAAGATGTTGGATTTTACCCATAATATGCTGTACTGGTGAATCCACAAAAACTGCCAGTGGATGCATTTTAGAGCCACTGGCTGCTACTATTGATCTAAAAGGTGGCATAGCCACATTTGTGTGGATCTTTGGTATCCCAAATCAACTAGGAATGATAGGATCCTTTTTGTAAAAAAAAATTATAAAGTTCAACATCAATTCTCTCATCCAGTAAATACTCCTCTAGATATGAATCTATGCAAGCATATGCTATATTGATCTGATTTTCAGATACAGCAACATATGTGGAGACATCAAACAATTCCTGCACTACATTAGAATACTCTATAGATTTATATAAAACAATACCCCACCCTTATCAAGGATCATACTCGATTCTCACTGTCACCCAGCTTGATGACCATGGGTTTGTGATGTCCCCACCCTCACCCCAATCATGGTGTCTCCCAACCTTTTGTGCCCATCACCATCCATGTCTCTTATTTTGTTTGTCTTGTCTGTCTGCAATTGCTTCTTCATCTACCCAACTTACCTCACCCAGACATTCCTATCTCCCTTCCCCAACAATTCTCTCTCTCTCAAAAAAAATCATCTCATACATAGCTCTCCATTTCACACATGTGTCTGCTTGACATACTTGATTCTGTCCAATTGGCTGTACAACATGATTGTGTTGTGGTCACCCCTCTTTCAGAGGTGACAGCCCAAATTTAGTTAATATTGGCAGATATATTCACTTTACACTGTTAAAGAAATTGGTAGCTGTGGTTCTTTCCTACCTTCCTCCTGCACATTCCTGTCCTGCTTTCCCTTTGTTCTTCCCCCTGCTTGTTCCCATTTCACCACTGTCTTAATGTCCCCATTTCTTTTCTCTAATGCATTATAGCTCAATGGTGTGCATCACACATCAATGAGCAGCAATGGTAATGCGAAAGAGTTAAAAGTATTACATACAGCTGTATTTGAACCCAGTACCATCTGGCTCCAAGCAGGAATGTATCACTGAATTAACATGTGCTGCCACATAGTCAGTTAAGTAGCAGGTGTATTCCAGAGACTCAGTACTGTCAGACTTTTTTTCTCCCCCCTGCTTGCACCCCATTTCACCACTTTCCTTTCTACCTCATTTTAACAGCTTTAATCTTGTCAAAAATAGAATCACACACAACACACATAAGTAGCAGAAAAAGGAATGGATCCCTTCACTTTCTGGGCTCCATGTTTGTGAGGAGGTGTGCATCACCCATCAATGCGCAACAACGGTGAGTGGTGACAAAATGCAGCAACACATCTCGTATAAACAATTCATGTCATTGCATTATCACTCTATTATGAAAAGTATTTGAAAATATTAGATATGCCTGTATTCAAACCCAGTACCATCTAGGTCAAAAAGGGAATGTATCAATGTATTAACACATGCTGCCACAGAGTCAGTTAAGCAGCAGGTGTATTTCACAGGCTCAATACTGTCATGCTGTAGCAATGCTTCTCACATTTGGGCACTGCTTACCTATGTGCAAACATGTGTATCTCGCATGCCTATGCACTTTGCTAACCATTGCGCAAACCTGCTGCTTGTTGTGCTATGGAAATGTTTATATTATTATGTATTACTGCTGTTTACTGTACATTTCCTGTGTATGATATGAAATTACATGTGTAAACATTATGAACTGAGGCCCCTATCTATCCATATGTCACATGTTTACAATACATCTATCTGCTGCCCCCCCCCCAAGCACTTCTACCCTGGTGTCTCAGTACTTTTTCCACACATATATCAACCACAGTACAAAATGTAATATCAAATGTGTGCTATGCAGTGCACATCATCTGGTAACATGCAGAACTACAACTATTGACCCATATGCCTACAAACACTTATCTGCAAGACTATGGGTTACCTTTAACACACTTGACCCTACAGATTTTCTTTTTGTCAAAGATACATTTTGCCTATTGAACCTTGTGGGCTTCTTGGATACTGACCCCACATACCTGGATGAGGGATAACAGGACATACTACCTATGCTGACTTATCCAAGGCCTTTGACACTAGCACCTATTCATGTGTCATAGTGAAGACTTTGCATGTAGGAATTAAGCCGTACAGTAGTACAGGGATAGGCAACTGGCTCACTGACATAACACACACTCTCAAAGTTGGGAACTGCACCTCCACCAGTAGCCATTTAGTATTAGAATACCACAAGGATCTATGTTGGGCCCTCAACTGTTTGCAAACTACTTCCCTGAAGCACAGGCAATAGTAGATGGCCTGTGGTTTACCAAGTTTGCAGATGACTGGTAACTGGACACACTAATATAGAGTCCCCCCATGATGGCAACATATTATGGAAGGAGCTGCCACATATAAATGATTTTTGCCAAACTCATGGACTGAACCTTAAAGCATACAATGGCTCAAAGTCCCCTTTGGCTATAAAGTACCCTTACTAATTATGATATACATAGCACCCCTCTAAGCACAAACACAGTGTTGTGAGACTTGGGAGTACATGTTTATAGCAATCTACATTTTCATTACTATATGTCCGTAGTGATGACACACACATTCTGCATAGCGCACATCATATAAATTGACATCACATCAAAGACCAGGGTGGTCATGCCTCTGCTGTACTCTACCCTTATCAGACCACTTATTGAGTACAATACTCCCTTCTGTCTATACCTCACCAGACACCTACAGCAGTTGGAGAAAACACAGGGTTGTGCCTGAGAGACTACAAGGCCTCCAAACATGACATACATGGAAAGACTGAAATACATGTCAGTGTACTCATTATGATGCAGGTTGCTGAGAGATGACCTATGCTTACCCTACAGAGCAGTTTCAGACCCTGCCCTACTAGAAATGCTATACATGTGCAAATCAAATAGGACAAGAAGAACTTGGCCCAGGGTTCTCAACCTAGCCTGTGACATAAACAGAATGTTTTGGGGAGACAGATATTTTATTTTATTTATTTATTTTACATTAGTTAACTGGGAAAGTCTGACTTGGAATGAGCCAATTTTCAGCAGAGGCCAAGGGAGAAATGCCCCAGGTGCATGTCTTTGTAATGTGGTAGGAAACTGGAGCACCCAGAAGAAACCCACACAAATGTAGGGAGGACAGGCAGACTCCACACAGAAAACACCCCAGCCAAGAATTGAACTGGAGAATCTCTTGCTGTGAGGCAACAACACTACTGCTGCACCATTGCGCTGTCCAGATATATCACACAATGACTCACACTCCTTGGTAATAGGCTCCCACTGTGTGTGAATCAGTGCTCCTCAATGACCCTGTTCAAGAGCAACCTTGACTACTGGTTGGGTGATTGTAAAGTCACCACTGGGGTGGCACCTATGTCCCTCATGGACAGGGCCAGTTGGTGCTGCTCACAAAATCACTCTGCTGATGACCATCCAACTATCCTCATTAAAGGTACTTGTGTTTTTACACAGCTAGGCTTCTAAACAATATAGGGGTATTAGTCTAGTAGCCTCCTATGTACATATGAAGCTATGAGCTTATGCAGATCTCCCAAATAACCTACTGATGGGATCTACTATAAGTTTGCCTATTTTCTTGTAAAAGTCAGATTTTTGCTGTGGCCCTTGTGTAAAGTACTATGTTCTGTAGTATGTGTACTTAGAGAGGTAGCAGTTCTGTTCTCACTGCAGTCAAATGTATTTGTGTCTGTGTCTAGCCAGAAGAGCAAAAGTGTGTATCCTGCAGTTACTGCTCCAATCCCATGAAATGACAGCATTTTGATACTTGCACATGCCTAAAGATCCATTTCATGCAGGCCTCCCCACTTCTTCTCTCCAGTATGCACTGCTGATTGTCATCCACTATAAGTTGATCTGCAGCCATGCAAAAGCCAGACTTGTGCCGTGGTGCTTGCTTAAAGTACTGTGTTCTGTAGTCTGTGTACTTAATAAGTAGGGGTTCTATTTTCACTACAGTCAAGTGTGTGTGTGTGTGTGTGTGTGTGTGTGTGTGTGTGTGTGTGTGTGTGAGCTGTTGCCTGACAGTACAGAGAGCATTTTACACCAGCATGTGGGACACTGCTACATTCTTCTCAACAGACACTGCTAATGTCATTGGCTACAAAGTGTTATTTGAGACACGTCAATTCAGACTTGAGCTGTGGCACTTGCCTAAAGCACTGTGGTCTGCAGTCTGTGTATTTAGATAAGTCAGGGTTCTATTCTCATTGCAGTCAACTGGGTGAGTGTGTGTGAGCTGTTGCTTGACATTACAGAGAGCATTTTACACCAGAATGTCTGACACTTATATTCTCCACTACAGACAATGCTGATGTCATCAGCTATAAAGTATTATCTGAAACACTCCAAGTCAGACATGAGCTGTGGTGCTTGTATAAAGTACTGTGTTCCGTAGTCTGTGTACTTAGATTGGTAGGGGTTCTATTCTCACCACAGTCAAGTGTGTGTGTGTGTGTGTGTGTGTGTGTGTGTGTGTGTGTGTGTGTGTGTATGTGTGTGTGTGTGACGTGCTCTTGCTTGACAGTAGAGAGAGCATTTTAGAACAGCATGTGGGACATTGCTTTTAGCACCTTTCTCTCAACAGACTCTGCTGCTGATTTGCGGATGTGCAGTATACACTTCGGGGTAGGATCAGAGATGTCCTGTAGTCCAGGCACAAGTCACCTTTCCAATACAGATTTCAGGAACAGGGCTTTCAGTATATCCATGTATGTCATGGCATGGTTTGCAGGACCTGTATTTTCTTGGTGTGAAACCCCCATGGTCTGTCCAGCTGCTGCAGGTGTATCTGGTGAGGTACATGCAAAAGGAAGCATTATAATGTATTAGTGGTCAAATGACTGTACTACTGCAGAGGAGACAGCCAGCTGTATGTATGGCTTCTACAACATTGCAATTCTCTCAAGGTACTGGGTGCTAATAAATTGCTCTCATATGACAATAACATTTCCCTCTGGCCCACAGTCACAGAGTTATATCTTTAGGAAAAGCTACCATTCCCTGAAATGGCAACTAGTCTGTGAATCATAGGGGATTATTTCTAGAGAGAGAGAGAGAGAGAGAGAGAGTTTGTGTGTGTGTGTGTGTGTGTGTGTGTGTTTCTGTTTAGGCATGTGTGTGTGTGGGGGGGCACCTAGATAGTTCACATGATTCCCACTCAGGCCATATGCCTGACCTATATGTAGAATAAATGCTAACACATACACACAGTATGCATGCAACCATCCCCCTCCCCCAAAAAAAAAGTTGTTGTGTCATGCTTTGCTAGTGGTGCAAGCTACCCCTTTGAACTCTGGCTTATGACTCCTCATGCACAACCCTGGAACTATGGCAGAAATGCATTATAACACTACCCATGCCTGGACAGATAACATTAATAAACATGTCTGGACCAATGAAGACATGGTTTTATTGCTTGGATACCTCCAGTTATTCTCTACAGTACCCCTCTGAGATAGTTAGCTAGATGTTCCCTGCTTCACGACATGATTACCTGCAGGTTCAACATCCTATGTGGCTGTGTTACAGCACCTCCCAGACAAACCAGCAGCAGAATCTGAGTAACAGATGATTAGCAAGAATCTTCACAGTCAACAATGGGTGCAACACACATTAGCATTAACAAGGTGGCAATGTTTAGTCAACACCTATGGGCTACGACATTCATAAAGTGACAATGTTACATAGACTAAAACATGATGCTTACAGTGTTTTATCAAGATAAGATAGACAGTATAGGGTTTAGTGCTACTATGCATCAGACATTTCTTCAGTATAATGTGTGGGTCATAGTCAGCATTATTTGCCTGGGGGGATAGGTTAGACAGTAACACAAAACATTCAACACAGACTGGGTGTGGAAACACATCAGAGGGTCTGCATCCTTTGAAAAGGATGGGGTGCCACTGCATGACCTTGACCAGGTATTACTTTGCTGGTTAAAGCTGGTAGGGATCCGGATGTCACATAGTAGGGATGGTGTGCTACTTTATGAGACAGCTGTTGAATGGTTCCACAACTGGAGGAAGGCACTCACTGCTGCACATAGCTCCCAGATCACACCTAAAAAGGAACACTTATGTCCAGTGGACTTACCTACTTAACAAATGTATAAAAAATAAATAAATAAAATGGGAATGGCAGGCCTTCTGGAGACAAATGCCACATGGCATACTTGCCAGCTTCACTGTAGGCTGTGTCAGCTGACTATACATGGATAACTTTACTGCACATCTGATTTGTCCCGCATGCCCCAATGCAATTTAGGTGGTGGTTGTCAGCTGTGATAGCATTGGATACCTGTCTGTTGCTGGACTGTGGTGGGTATACGTCACACAGAAGACACAGTGTGTACCTTTTAAGCTGCTACTTCAGAGGCAGGAGAAGCACTTCTCAGCCACAGGAAGGCCATGCATCAGAGGACATGGTCTATTTCTAGCCACTACACTCACTGTGCTATACAGGCATCCTCTGAGTAGGCTGGCTGCTTACCACATGTGATACAGATACTACTGTCACTGTGTCTTCAGACTGTGACACATGTCCACATATTTCTGCATCATCACTACACTATGCAGAGGTGTTGACATTGATCCCTTCTGCCGCAGCTGTTTCTACCTGTTGCTCATCACTACTTATGTGTGAATGTATAACATACAGAACACCAAGTGAACATTGACATATGACACAATGGTGCCCATATGACATGCAGGGGAGGAGTGTAAACAAATCAAATTTCTTGTCACTCAACCTTATGTTCTCTAGTGATTGCAGCCTAATGCACTCCTGATCGGCTTAGGAAAAGAAATATGCATTTTGTCTGCTTTAAGCTACACCCAGTATATGTAATAATTGTATATGAAAACTTCTGCCACATTCTATTCACCTGTTCTGTCACCCACTGAGACAAGGTTGGGACTCTGACATTCAAGCCATCACTGGTTATAAATGTTGTTGCACATCCTCCTTCCAGAGACATAAGAAACTCTTTCATGTCTGTCAGTCTGGAGAGCCACACCCACTTGCAGATCTGTCAGATACAATCTTCTGTATGTCCTACTTGACACAGCTGATCATATCTGTCATATGATGACAACAATGAGCCAGCATGTGGTTGTGAGCACCTACCACACTGATGTGTCACAGCACAGATAGCCACATCTGATTCCTCAACAGTTGGTCTACACCCCTCTACCCATTAGCTGTAGGGCATTCTGAGTGCCTACAAAAGAATGTTATTTTCAGCATTGTTGAAACCCTCTAGCCTCTGTCTACCTCACTCTGTGGACATGCTGACTCCTGTTTAAACAAAGAGAATACATGATTGCACATTGCTCCGGAACTGTATATAGGTACTGAAAATGTTCCTGTTACACATGCACATTTTTACTGTAGTTAAGGCCTATAAGGTGGTCTACAGTATAATAAAATACTTCTTGTGAAAGGCTGACCAGTAAATTACTCTACTAAAATGGCATGGTAAATTCTCTCCCCTGCCCCAGCACATTAACTGCCTTGGTAGTCGGTGAAACATTCAGGCAGTTGTGGCAAACATAAGAAAACATTCTGTTAACACATACAAATGCTCTGTTATATCATGCACTCCTGATGTCTGTGCCATTATCAAAAAGGAAAATATGCATCTTACTAGTGAAATCCAGATGTCTAGTGATAGAAAAACTATTAGAAAACAACTACCCAGCTATGTTTGCTTTTTGAACTGAAGGTGGCCAGAATGTGACAATGTGTCAAACTACAAGTTTAAAGTCAGCTTATGTACTATGTAGACAGATAAGGCATCATTGAGTGAATGTCTACTAAATGCATAACTTTCACTTTTGTGCATCATGGCTTTTTCAATAGTTCACAAAAGCCTTATCCTGCTTATGAATTCTTTCAGCTGATGTACAAAAAGACTGTATGCACACACGCTGCAGATTTGAGCACTGAATGCTTGCATGGACTGTGAATGTTGAACATGTGTACTTATGCAACTGTCTGCTAGTTTGTTATACTATTTATGCTTTTTGCATCTTGCGAGGTAAAGATGGCTTCTAGCACTTCAAGCCATAGAGATCCTGCATGGTGTGTGAAAAAGCCAGATATTTTATTTCCTTCCAGTTGTTTCTACAGCCGTTGGTGTTTTACAGTCTACAGAGAAATGCGGGTGCTGCTATAATGATCTCAAGTGCCATTTGCCTTAGTTGTTGCAAGACTGGGAAGCAGAATTTCAAAGACAGAGAGTGTGTGTATGTGTGTGTGTGTGTGTGTGTGTGTGTGTGTGTGTGTGTGTGTGTGTGTGTGTGTGTGTGTGTGTATATATATGTATATATATATATATATATATGTATGTATGTATATATTGCTTTCTTAACACTAAATGGAAAGTCATAATAATTTATTGTCTGCAGTTTTCTTTCAGCTCAGGAAGAGCTGTCTGAACCAGCTGAACCAGCCAGGTTCACACTGGAGTCTGGAAATGCTGGGTGTAAGGCAAAGTGCATAAGATTGCTATCTGTTTTAGAGATGACTGTACTTCCCTTACATATTACACTTATGGCAACTTTCCCATTGTTTCTATACTATGTAGACTTACCAAATGAAAAGAAATAAGAGGAAGAAGCCCAAGCACTTTTAACACCTCTTGCTGGTGTGGTATATGACAAATCTGATGCCAGAGTTGTGGTTATCTCATCAGTGAGGGGCGAACACCCCTGTCAGATAGACATTCACTTCCTGTCATATGTAAATCAGCCACAGCTGCAGCAGTTGTTTGATGTGGTGGTAGATTATGGTGTTGGACAATGTCTTGGCTGCAAAGAGTCCCTCCTGCAGCCAATTGCAGATTTACTGCAGTTGCAAGTTCCAACAACAGACCATTAGAGGGACAGGAACCCCTTGCTATTATCTACATGGAATCATTAGTGGGTGATGGTTTTCAGTAGACAGATATCTGAGCCACCTTGGTAGGCCATCTAGTGTGTCATGGTCCATAACTTGTGCATGGTTCAACCCCACCACCATCTGTCTACCTCTCTATGTATACATGTATCCATTCCTTGTCACTACAACCTTGTGTGGGCAAAACCACCCATGCCTGAATGTACGATTTCATGTTTGATTGGCAACACAGATTATCACGCATCCTCTTTCCATAATTTTGTTTATATACTCTTGAGCTATAACCAAGTCACACAATTCTGCTTTTCCCTATTGCAAAAATATAGATGTGCACTATGATTAAGGATTTAATAAACTGCTGTCATCTGGTTGTAATCCCCTTTTGTAAAACTTAGAAATCTTAAACTATACTGTTCATTTATTATTTTTATTGCATGCACTTCTTTGAGGTGTGGCAGATGTCTTTTCCTGTTTTTATTTTAAATTTAGAACACTTGTCTCAGGAGGTTCCAAGGTTTCAACATTAATTACTTCACACTGTTAATCTTTTCTCACTGTTATGGAACACATGCTGCAACAGAACAAAAATAGCATCAATTCTTTTGTGAACTTGAACCTTGAGACCTTTCTGGATAAATATTCTAAATGTAATTTTAACTGAAAACACTCTGCTTCCCTTCTTAACACTGAAAAACAAAGTAATGGATGGATCCCAAATGAACATCCTCACATCGGGAGAACTTTTAAAGCTTTCTCACTGTTCCAGGTATTATGTAGACTTATTCCTTATTACAAAGTGATTCAGAAACTGAAACAAACTGATTAGATTAGGATTAGATTAGAATAGATTAGATTAGATGTTGTGCTAATCCGACATGGTGCCCTGGTGTCACTAGCAAACTACAAGTGGCTTTCTGATGGTGTTGATGATGAAACTGTGATAGTGATGACAGTGGTATTATGGGTGAGATATTTAGTCTAATTTGGGCACATCAGAAGGCATTATATGATATTAATATGTATGGATTAGCTGTTCTTGATTAATTATAATGAACTAGATTTATTAATGCTCAAATTAAATGTAATTTATTAGCACACATCTGCATTGTTTAAAAGCATTTAATTTTCTTCTATTATTGATGAGCAGCATTTCTTAATATGATGGGAGTTAACAAAATGATAACACACTGCTTACTATGCAAATCATTCCAAGGCTATATTTAGGACTTTTGTATACAATACTCTACTCTCCACTATACTAAGACAAATCTGCAAATAAGAACTTGTCTTAAAGGTGTATGCACCTTTTAGTAAGCTTACTATTAAGTAATTGAACATCGCATTTTGTTGGACTTTATTACCTATTTCATTAGATTACATTTGCTTGATGGCAGAGGGAGTTCATAAGTCTGTCTAGTTATTTTAAAATATTTTTATTTTCTACTTTCTCTCCATCCATACATTCCGCCTTATGTTTTCTCCAGCTGTCACATGTTCTTTTGAACACCTTTGTAAATGCCTTCTCTATTGTTCATTTAAATAGTTTATTTCATGGGTCTACATTCCTTTCTGTGAAGAAATACTTTGGGACATCCATCAGTTGCCCTTAACAATCTGCTGCGTGTGTTCTTCATTATACCTCTGCACTTCCAGTTTGGGATGCCTTCTTTACATCTGTCTGGCATGATCATGTGCACCTGTGTCATGTCTCCTTGTCTCTTCTGGTCTCTGTGAGAACTCTAGTTGCTCTGTGCTATGATCATATCTCCTCACCTCCACCCTGTAGACCTGCCTAATGGCTTTCCTCATGTTTGTTATCAGCAGACTGATGGCCCTTTCCTTTCAGAGTTTTCAAGATGTGCTCTAATCAGGGCTCTGTAGAATGGAAGCATTATCTGTTTGCTTCTGAAGTCTATATGCATGAAGATACACTCCGGGATTCGGTTTGCCGCTACCACTGTCCACTTACTGTGCTACCAGTGCTCCATTCTAGGTGTAGTCAACACCTCTACATCAATTTCCTGCTCAGTTGCCATCAGTTCTGCCCCCCTCCCAATGATATTTCCCACCTGAGTTGTTCTGCCTTTATTGTAGTACTTTGAGTTTGTTTGCATTTAGTCTCAATTTCCACTTTTCTCCTCACACGTTCAAGTCTAATTTCGTCTCTATACCCCCCTCCCTCCCATCCTTATGTCTGTTGTCTTGGTGACATCACCTAAGAGGTTGATCCTGTTCTCTGTATCCTCAAAAATATTGGAGGCCAACTCACCGCAGAATCCTGGATTCAGGATAGACCTGTCTGGTGCTCAAATTTTGTAATTCCCGATGTCCTTTCGCTCATGACTGCTCTCTGTGTCCTTCCATTCGACCATGTAGTTCAGGTTTATTTATCTAGCCTATATCTTAGGCTAGGCATTTATAAGCCTAGCCCAAATTTATACTATACTAGATGGCTTTAAATGAAAATACTGCCCCTTTTATTGTGAGAATTTTAGTAGCGCACACTCACCTGTATCCACCAGGAACCAAATCCACTTGACTCATATTCCATTCATCATAGGGACTCGCATGTGGAGACAGGTGCCTATTTTCTCTTGGACTCCTATTGAGGTCCACATACTAAGCCTAAGGTTGATAATCTATCCCTCCAGCATGTCCTATTTGTGTTATTATCTGTTTAAATTTTGTGTATTAGTGGTTGGCATTTTTTTGGGTGGATTTGGTTTCAGGTGCTGGATTGCCATGGGGTTGACATGTTGTGTAGTATGTTTTTTTGTTCACTCCTGACATGAGACCCGCATTGGAGTTAGAGGAGCTGATGCATTTTCATCTTGTATCGCATGACAATTTGGTGAGTCCCTTATCCTTTTTCCAGGGGACTTTTTGGTGGGGTGAGACTTTATCCTTTTGTTGGTGAGATACATCTATCATTGGCATTGTGCTCGAGAATGATGGTGGAAGACAAGTTAGTACAGTGGGATGTCTTACGATCAGAGATCTGGATGTTGAAGAGTTCAGGCCACTGTGGGCAATGTAAGTTCTCTTGACTCCCTTCATGATCTGTCAAAGGTGGTGAAGGTCTTTCTAACCACGTCTGGTCCCTGATAACCTCTTCTGTGCTTTGTGGATTGCCAACCCCCTGGTAGCCTCTTCTGTGTTGTAGTTTTTTCTTTATAACTATGATATACATTTTTTGGGCTGTTTTTGTGCTTCCTCTCTGATGCATTTTGTCTTCTTGAGGAGCTCCCCATGGGAATGCATGCTCAGATGCTCACTTTCCACCTTCTATCGATATTGTGCTGCACTTCACTTTGTACTATAGTTGCCCTCCGAGACCCTAGAAGTCTTGTCAATCCTCCACCGAACAATAGGGGCACCCTGTGTGACCACCTGTACCTCTGGTGAGACTGCCAGGTCTGACATAAGCGGACAACTGGCCCCTCTGTGGGTTCTGTCCTTAAGCGTGTCCCTTGCCATTCTGTTGGTTCCTGTTTTTTAGGGGGTGTTGAAGTTTTTGGACCAAGTTGTGTCATGGTGGGGTAGGAGTGCTGGTCTGTGTGGATCACAAGGTAGGCTGGATGGATTCCTTTCCCTCATCAATGGCCTTGGTGACTGTTCCCTCAAGGCCTTCCAAGGTGAAAAGGTGAACAAACTTGAGAGGGTCCAATGAAGTCAAGTCCCCAATGTCTTTGTTTCTTATGAGGTGGTATTTGATCCTCTCCATATTATGAGGTCTTTGCTTTGTAGAGACTTGTTAAGCTTGTAAGGGGATGGTGTTTAGGGTTATAGTTGCACCTAGGTAGAGGGTGCCAGCCACAGTTGCCTCACACACTCCTTGGCTTGCGAGGAACGCTAGCTGGGGAGATTAAACAAGCTGCTTAGTTTTGCGTTAATTTTCATTTAATTAGCTAGCAATGCACACAGGACACCATCCCATCATTCCCATTGTGTTTTTGTTTTTTAGATTTAGAGCTTTTCTTTTCAGATTTTGTTTTTAGAGATGTCTGAGAGACTACACTGGGGGCTGGGATTATTAGGGGAGGGGGGGGGGGAGGGGGGAGAAGTTTTGCACTGAACTGTCTGTTTTGTATGTGCTTGGTCTTGTCTGATTTTTGTATTTTTTTTTGTATCATTGCATATTTTGGGAGTTCATGTTTGGTTTCTTTTCCCCACTAAAAAACATAGCTGAAAGTTCCTTATGATGATTTTCCTTTTTTTCTCTTTTTTTTTTCTCTTTTATTTTGGCCTGAAGTTATTTTTTTTTTTTTTTAATTTTTTACTAATAATCAGGATCATTTTTTGTTCTATCATGTAATAGCTTTCTATCATTATTGTTCTCCTCTTATTGTAAAGGGGTCCAATGAGACTGACGCTTGCCCCGTTTGGAAAAGAGTCTTGGTTTTATTTTGGGATTGCCTGTTCCATGCAGTCTGGAGGTATTCATAAGAAGGCATTTGTAATAAGAAAAGAGCTTTGGGTTGTGGTTTGTTGGGTGGTTTCCTGGCTCAGGGGATACTCACACACCAGTTGGAGAGTAGTGTGTGTGAAGTTTAGAGAGTTTTTTTCACTATGTCTTTTTGTTTTTTAACCTGTTTTTCAGTCTTGCTCCTACCTTCAACCCCTTTCAGACTTCCTATTAGTCTCTTATGTTGGACTGAGCTAAAAGCCTTGTTGATGTCCATATAGACCAGGTCTACTGGGACTACCCTGCCAAATTCACTTGTAATTCTGTAACAAAACTGGATCAGGTTTCACTGACAGCTACTTCTGGGGACAGTTGTACCCTAAGAACACTATCAACCTTTTTCTCGGGATTCTCTCACAACTTTTCCTGCCAGGGCTATTAAGCTAATAGGTCTGTAGTGCCCTGTATTTTACTGCTTTTTGTAGTAAAGGGTCTCCAACTTGTTGTTACTTTTACACTAGACAGTGATTTTTGTAAAGATATCAGTGTGTGGGGGGGGTGTGTGTGTGTGCAAGCACTTCATCCAGATTTCTGGGGATTCTGAAAGTAGTACATTTGTTCATTGTGGTTTATCTTCTCTAATGCTAGCTAATTCCCCACTGTCTCCCCCTCCCTGACCTGATGTCCTTCCATTCTGCAATTCTCCCTCCCGGCAATGCACCCTCCTCTTGCTTTCCTTTATAAAGGCTGACACAGGGTATTCATTCAGTATTTCTGCCTTCTTCCGTGTCTTCTGTGATTCATTTCACCTTTGTTCAGCCTGGCCCTTTCCATGCTTCACTTCTTTCTTTCTGCTGTATACCTGAACAGGCCTTTGATTCTTTTCTTAATCCCCCACGTTAACTCCCTTTCACCATTGACCTTTGCTGTCTTCATACTTTTTCTTGCCTTTCTGCTAACCTACCTTTTGACCTGATTGCAGCTTTACATTATTATGCTGCCATGTTACCATTCTTCTCTTTTTTACCTTTCTGCCTCTTTCCCATATCCTTGTCCATAGCCATGCATATGTTATCCTTGACTCATTCCCATATCTTGTTTACTCTCAGTCTCCAAATTCATCCTTGACCCTCTCCCGCTACTGTGTAATCCACTCTTTTAAAATCCTAAACCACTGTGAAGACCCACCACTGGCAACAGTGCGGAGCATTCACTGAGTGGATGGCAGGTACACACATAGTATTTCCAGATGCAGGTGTCTGCATCAAATGCAATTTCCCTTAAGACCACACAGATACCACAGTCACACTCTTGGAGATTTGTTACACACACACACACACACACACACACACACACACACACACACACACACACGGGAAAGCCTGGTACAGGTTTACTAGCTATGCTCCCTTCTGCCCAGACTATAACGTAGTTTCCACATCCACCAGTCACTCCTTGACAGCTGCTTTAAGAACCTTAACAAAGGGTGACCAATTTTACTGTGTTATAATAAAACAAATGGTAGTTTGACCAAGAGCAAGGCTATTAGAAGTGGCCCACACAGTGTCACCAAATAAATATGCAAGTACTCTCAAAACTTAAATAGCTCTACAAAAATTAGCCACAATGAAAGGCTTAAATATATTTAATAAAAAAAAAAAAAAAAAAGAAAATACTCAGCATATAGTCACAGTGACATCAGAGTTCAAAACCACAGGAAATATTTAAAATAACATTGCAATACAGGCTCACACAAATAAAGAAAAACACAATCTAAACCAAGCTTTACTATATTCCTGACTGTATCTAAGAGAGTTATACTGTTCCCTAGAAACCTACTTGATTAGAACAAGGCAGATATGGTGAATGGGTCCTCTTGTTGTCAGGTCCAAGACAGAATACAGAATTCTCTGTCTCATTAAGATTCTTCTCAAAAAATAATATCTCAAATATTACTGCTGGGATAGCTTGTAGAATGACATCACTTCATGTCATCTGACATCCAGTTCCCAGGCCAGTACCCCCATTGCTGGCAGCTGGTAGCATTTAGCATCTACCTGTAAAAATGATCATCCAAGGGTATTTGCTCAGATCTTTGGCAGATGCTGGAAATCATAAAACAATTACAGTCCTCCACATTTCAAGACTAGTAAGTAGTTCATCCTAAAGACAATACAGAAGCTTCCTAGTACAGACTTTGTGTATATTGCTGCATCGACAACTGAAAGATATCATCTTTATTGCATAGCCTATAAAGTAATTTAATTTCAGATATTTTTTCTAAAGTTTGCTAGACTGAGGTTAACCTCCTGTGTTCCAGTTGCCACTGTTAAATATCTACATTTAAACAGTTACAATAATGCATGTACATTTATTTTCTCTTCAAGTAAGGCACACTGTGGGTACATTTTAAACACAACACTCTGCAAATATCTTTTCAACACAAACATCTGTAAAGAGCAGTTTGATATACTCATGACATACAGTTCTAATACATTTATAACACAAGTATCTTATATGACATAGTTCTAATACATTTGCAACACTAGCATCTTGCATAAATTAGTTTGATATTCACAAATGACATCATTATTTACTAAATTCCAGCTAGCTGTGCTGGCAGTATCTCCTTTCGTTACAACCACCATCTTTATTTTTGTGTTTTACACTTTTACACTTTGTGTATAGTACACAATGCATGATTATTGTTGGCTAATGATGCCTTAACCTGAACATTCATAAAATCCTCTGCATTATTTAGGACCACATCCAGAATTCTACACTTTCTGGTATGGTCCTGCTCCATTGAACTCCTTATTCCCCAAGGACTCAATCAACAACCATTCCCTCTGTATCCTGTAATACAAGCTCTTCCCCATTCATCTTTCTTAAATGGCCATGGTACTTTTTGGGTACTTAAGCTAGATTTTCAACTTGACTTCTCACTTGCTTATTATTGACTTGGTGTTTGCTTTTCTATTAGACTTCACGTCTGATGCCCTCATTTATGCAGACTAATACTCCATCCATATTTCTACCTTCTCATCATTCCTGAACAATGTATTCCCAGATATCTCCCCTTCTTACCACTGGCCCTTATTTCTATGATATCAGCAATGTCTCCTCCTCTCCTATATGCCTACTTACAGCTCCACTAGCTTCCTGTGGGTGTAACTTTGTGTATAAGGAGACAAAGAGAAAGAGGATGAGGAGACAACAACTGAGAGTAGAGCAGGTGGCTTGATGCTCTAGTGAATCCCTTATAGGAAAAGTAAGGAAAGTGAAAATTTGGAGCAATCTGTTTTGCCTTTCAAGTGATACAGTGGATATGAAGCTCAGAATTATCTTTCTTGGGGAGACAAAGCAGATTTAGCCATGGTGAATAAGGCAGACATTTCTTTTTTGCAGTGGTGAAACAACAAGTGACAGTTTTATAGGTGCTTCTGTGCTTGTGTTAAGTGTAATGGATGAAATTTGGGTTGCCTGATCAACAGTTAAATCACTGACTGTATCAAGAATGGAGAAAAATGCTGAAGATTGGAGTCCTTCAAGAAATGCAGAAGATAGCCCTGAATCAATTGTAGACATTCTTAAATATGCTGGTGTAAATAAAATCTTTATTTTTATAAGTTGCAATGTTGTTAGGCTGTTATTAAGGGCCAGTGGATGAAACAGCTTTGATTGTTTATAGGAGGATGTCTTTTAAAAGAAGATTGTTCTCTGAAATGTGTATGCTCTCCTGCATATGCCAGGGTAGTGTGATTTTCAGGTGAGTTTCAGGAGAAAGATTGTTATGGAGAAATTAATCTTCTATTATGATTTTCATACACAAATTTTTTTTGGAGGAAAGATATTGAAGATCATTTTTTATATGGTTGTTTGACAAAATCAGTAACTACTTTATGTTGGCCAGAATGTATGTTACTTGCTGGTATTAAACTTTGGCCACACTCGTCTTGTGATGTTCTGGAAGATTTTGACACTATTTTTGATACAGATGGGTTTTGAAATGGTGGACGGAAAGTAGATTTTAGTTCTGATAAAGGAATCCTTGTTAATAATGGCCAGTCTAAGTCTTGATTTTATTATTTAAAGCATGGTCATGTTTTAAATAACTGTTTAGAATCACTGTATTTGCAGTGTTGAGAAGAAGGTCACAACAGGGGTCAATGTAAGAAGTGTTGTGTACTTACATCAACACAGATCATAAATTCATGAATGCTATAAAAGAGATTGTTTTTATATAAAAGAAACAGAAAGACTGTTCAGAAAGAAGAGAGTACAGAATAGGGAATTGCACCAAGATGCATTAAAAGAAAACAATAACAGCTGAGTGACAGTTTCTGCTAAACAAGAAGACGTGGAAATAATGATGCTACCTTAAAGTGAAAAAGGAAAAACAACTGGTAATTGTGACACTGATTATTTACTTATTACGCCTACTAACTGTCAAAAATTAAGCATGATATCCCTGACTGCTGACAGGCTGGCCTGTGATTGCCTGGATCTTTGTGTTGAACACAAATGTGAGTAAATCTTTTCAGTTGATAAAAACAAGTTTTTGCATTTCTTTTTCAGATGATTTTCTTACATTTATTTTGCTTCATCATGGCACTGACTAGTACAAAAACAGTACTGAAATTAAGCTACACTGATACAAAAGCACTGTGTGCAGTCTGCTTTCAAACCCTATGAATGGGACATTATAACCCGCACAGCCGGTCCTGTCAGTATGATTAACATCACTGTGAGACCTCCTCTGTCAGTGTTTATAAGTTAATAGAGTCACATCTCTTATGAAAAGGTGGAGTTACTTAAGAGTATTGCTTAAGTTAATTCCTGATCTTTTTTCTGCATGATATCAGATTAGCCAGGCGTGAAGTAAAAGAATTAGAAATAAATCTTGGGGACAGGTTAAAGTTATAAAGATACTGTGGTGGTATAGAACAAAGATACTGACAAGGTCGAAGAGTGGAACTGGGTAATACTGATGAACTAGATGTTCTGTGGGTTGAGACTTGAATTGTTCTAGTCAGGGAAAAAAGTAAAAGCACTTTGATAACGTGATCAAAAATAGAGGATTACAATCTATTACAGGCCCTAAATATATTACATTTTAGTCAGACAGATAGTTTATGCATTGATCATGTATTTATATTTGCAAGAGGTTCATATGTTCATGAATCACTGGCTTTTGGAGGTTTTAAGATCGTTGGATGGTACATGTTGATAAACTAGAGGTAAGAACTTTGGAGAAAAGGAATGTGGAAATGCAATGTATTGTCTTTTACAGAATGAATTTGTTCAAGGCTGCTTATCTAGTTTTGTTTAGGAAAGGGCAACTGTCCAGGATTTATATAATAATAATTATGACTGGTGATGAGACTTCAATCAAAATTTCTGAGTTTTACTACAGCGAAGAGTAGGCAGGGCAGGAAAGCTGAATACAATGGTTAAGATAGATGCAAAATAAAGTAACAAAAGCAGTGACCAAAAAGGACCGGGTGAGGTGGTGAAAGTGAAGGAGAGGAATATAGTCACTATTTGGCTATCATAAGAGAAATTTTGTTTCAGCTAAAGTGCAAAGCATGTATTGTTTAAAGGTGTTGATGGTATGACTGAGTATGTTACAAGGTAATTGACAGAAATGTTTATTGGATGCGACTGAGGAATGAGAGTAAATATGAAGCAAAAGAATGCAAGGCAGAAAGGGTTACTTCGGCAGAGGTAGGCAATTTTATTAAGAAAACAATAGCAAGTTTTTTGTGGTGAAGATGGATTGTCTTATAAAGTTTACAAGATTTTATGGGTGTTTCTTAAGTATGACCTGGTATAAAGTGACATTTGAAATAAACATAAGTGTGTCTTTGATACTCTTAGGTGAAATTATACTAAATTTTTATTAACATAAAGCTATTACATAAAAACCCAGTTGGTAACTGTTATAGGAGCATGATGGAAGATGCTCTTTCTACAAGCAGGAAATCAAAACAGTATATAAGTACAATCTACTTTATGACCTAACTAAACTATTTACAATGAGTAATAAAGCACCTAAACGAACAAAGGTAGTATTAACTCTTTTCCGTAAAGGAGTGAACAGAGTTCTGGACATCTGCACTGTCTGTCAATAGGCAGATGGAATTATCATGTGTCAGCTCCTACTTCCTCATGCCATGTGACTCAGAAACAACACAGAATTCATTCCATTTATATTGTGCCTGGCATATTCCTAAAAACAATCCTCAATGTATTGGAAGAAAGTGTTCTTATATAATACATGCAGTTATATATTCTACGATGTCTAGTATTAGCAATATTAGCCTGTCTGTAGCATAGAAAAAAATAAAATAAAATCCATTTAACAAGACAGATGCATGTTGTTGTTTGTCTTTTCGGCTTTTCCCGGTTAGGGGTCGCCACAGCGGAACTCCAGTCTGCTAATGATTGGCAGTAGATGTTTATGGTGCCGAGTTACCAGCCCAGCTCCCAACCTTCAGCGAAGGCACGCCCTTTTATGCATGTCTTTCGGAGGCCACTTGACCGCGGGGAGGACATGCAGACTCCACACAGAAGGCACTCCAGTCAAGAATCGAACAGGAGAACCTCTTGCTGTGAGGCAACAACACTAACGCTGTACCACCACGACTTTTAACAAGACAGATGCACGTAACATACTTATATAAAATAAAATAACAAATTATCCATAAATATCTACCAAAAATCTGTCAGTGTATTTCTCACAGTGGAGCTGAAGATATTTTAAGGTGGGTGTTTCTGTATTTTTTTAACAAGAGAGGAACTTGTAGGATGTATGAAACTGGTTGTCTGTTTGTTAATACAGATCTGAAACAGATTATGAAGCCTCTTAAAAATAGTTTGGCAGGATTGTTGACATAAGATGATTAGGGGGTTCAGACATCTGGGATGAAAGGATACAGTATCTTTTATTCTTTGAGGAATACTATGGGACATTTTTGAGCAGGGAAGGAAAGAGAAAATAGATGGCTATAATTCTGTATTGGATCAAGAGCATGATGATATAGAGCATGGGAGGTTCTGGAAACATTTAGAAGAATTAAGGATGCATAAGAGGTTTACAAAGAATTAAGGATGTATAAGAAGTTTACAGAGTGGTTAAAGGGTTTTTGCAATCGATGGGTGAGAGTTTTGATGTTGAAAGTTGGACAGGTTCCACCATGTGAAGTGTGATCACGGTCACTGTTGTATTATGAGTGTATATTTTCCCTTTCCACCACCACCTGCCCTGGACCTGCCTAATGGCTTTGCTCTTTGGACCAAATTAGCCTATTCATTCAGTCATAAGTGAGAGCCAGGCATCCCTGGGCTAAATACAGCTCTATGACCCATTTGCCTTGTCCAAGAAGACTAATCGGTACCCATTATTTCCCCTTTAGTGAGAGGTGGGTAGTTAGGAACGGGCCAGCTTTAGGTCTTAAAGATTAGCCTACCTATGTCTAACACAGGTGGCTTCATGACTCACAATTGTAGCCTGTTTGGGAAGAGTAGGCATGTATGCTTCCATCATACCGCTTAACTTCTTAGCACAAGAAATCTGAACAAAGCCAAAATAATGGGAGGACAAGGACCCAAAACTAGGGACAGATTTTAAATATTGCTTTTATATACTTAGACTGTTGCTTGAATAACAGGTTTTGTGTTAGCATGCATTTTCTGAAGTATATGAAGTCCGAAATTCAAATGTTTGCCATTATTTAATTACTTTAATCCTCAATGATTTGGCAGAAAAACATAAGATTTGTGAGGAACTGCCAAAAATAAGAGGACAAATCTGGACATCCTGTGAAAATCTGGACAGTTGAGAGGTATGGCTTCCATACAGTCTTCCCCTTTCCCTGACATTACACAAGAAAGCTCTACAATGACAATGCAAACCAAGCTAGCAATTATAGGCAGGAAATATTCCCAGTTACAACAAGGTGTCATCAATTCCATGGCGTAGCAGCCTCCCACCCCCCAAGATGAACTAGCTAGCATCAGACATGAAGCTCATACTATGTCAGAAACATGTGCTGCTAAGTGAACATAGATTATATGTTCTATAGTCATCCCTTTACTCAATAAAGTCATGCTTCAGTGTGCCTCTGCATCTAGCATCGGTGTGCAGGTTTATTAAGAAATGTGTAAGTTAGATTGATGCATGTCTTAGGAAATGAAGAAACAAAAGTTGTGGCTTATGTGGACCATTTGTGTGTGTAGGTTAAAGGTCAAGGCCATATGTGAGAGATTCAGCAGTATGTGGCGAATGGGAATGGAAGGGAGATGGCATGATAAAAGGAATGCAAAGTTTGTGTTTGGGGGTTGGCAATTGAGGAGTATGCAATAGGACTGAATTTAAGTATGATTATAAGGAAATATGGGGAATATTTTAGTTCTGGTGATTTTGTGACTATAACCTCGAAATTAAGTTGGAGTTGATTGAAAGTAACAGACAGGAACCAAAGTAAGACAAACTAGCGAAAAGCAAAAAGACAGCTTGGAAACACCAAAGCAAATTCTCTCTCAGTTTAATTCTCTCTCAGTTTATAAAGCAAATTCTCTCTCAGTTTAATTCTCTCTCAGTTTAATTCTCTCTCAGTTTATAAAGCAAATTCTCTCTCAGTTTAATTCTCTCTCAGTTTAATAAACTGAGAGAGAATTAAACTGAGAGAGAATTTCCTTCCGTGTTTCCAAGCTGTCTTTTTGTTTTTCGCTTGATTGAAAGTAAGATTGACATATGGACCAGACATTGAACAGGGAATCAAAAAAGAGATTTAATTAAAACCATTTTAGTTTCAAGTGTTTGTGACAATTCTTCATTGTCTATTACATTTGTAAGAGAGGTTAATACAATTTTTTCAAGATATTAAGAAGGTGAAAATTAAATCGATTGAAACTGGATATACTATATAATTCAGTGAGTGAAGGTTTGTTTGGTATGCTGAAACCTGGGGTGTTTCTATATTGTATTTTTTGTATTATATTGGGTAGTAAGCTTATAAAGATGTAGGATGAGGTGAGACTCAACTGATCAGCAGGAGAAGATGGGATGGGTGGAAAATGAGTGTGTTCAAAAGACAGCATGTGAGTGTGTGTGTGTGTGTGTGTGGGGGGCTTGAACTAAGCAATTGGGCTACAGCTCTGCCAAAACATGTAACTGTTTCTAATAGGTTTTATGTTTTCCCCCCTAAAAATAGTCAGCTTTTCTGTTCATAGGATTCAGAACGCCACATGTGCAGTTGCACAGAACTTTTAATTCCTGTATTAGAAAGAAGGTGACTTACTCCTCTGGGGTAATTTTAAACAGCTATGCCTATCACATACTCCCTCATAAAAAAATAAGGCCTTTACCCTTTATTGCAGGTCCTTGTGTCATTTTTGGAGACCTGAATCAGTGTTTCTGTGGAGACTGGTTGTACTATTAGACAAAGTACTGAGCAGTCATTTCCTATTGGTGACTGGCACCTGCAGTCTGAATGAAGGTGAAAGAACTCAT
Source organism: Protopterus annectens (assembly GCF_019279795.1). NCBI lineage: Eukaryota > Metazoa > Chordata > Ceratodontiformes > Protopteridae > Protopterus > Protopterus annectens. The sequence continues at coordinate 809,011,221 of NC_056751.1, read as the reverse complement.
GTGTGTGGACTCTCACAATGTGAAAAAAAGGGGACTGTGTTTGTTCTGAAATACTTTTTTTATTAATTAATAGTACTGGAGATACTCTGCTATGTGATGAGGATGTTATTTGACTGTGCACTTCATTTTAACAGTGACCTGCCAACCAGCCTGCAGGACAGTATGTATTTTTTTCGTTATATAATTGTGCACTTGAGAGTGTTCATGAGTGCTTTTACACAAAGAATTGCACTGTGTCAGTGTGACAACAATTAATTGAAAGACATTACCTTGACTATCGGTTAATTAACTCATTTATTTATTTATTTTGTCATTTTGTCATTAATTTATTCACAGTCAGATATCTGAGTTGTACACTGTCAAAAGAGCTGTCATTCATGTAGGTGCATGTGTGTAGGGTGACTGCAATGGGCTACACTGTATGTATGTGACAGAAACAACTTGAAGTACATTAGTGTGGTCATTACTGATGTATTTATGTAGTCATTTTCATTTGATTACAGAGGTGTACAGAGTCAATAAAGTGTGCAGCTGGTCGGCACCTCTGTATGTGTGTGTGTGTGTGTGTGTGTGTGTGTGTGTGTGTGTGTGTGTGTGTGTGTGTGTGTGTGTGTGTATGTATGTGTGTAGGTTGGGAGGTGTAATGGGTTGCACTATATGTGTGTGACAGCAATAATATGAAATACATTACTATGACCATTATTTATTTATTCAGTTATTTGATTACAATCAAAGATCTGAGATACAGACAGTTAATAAAAGTGCCTGTAATTGGTGGCCTTGTGTGTGTGTGTGTGTGTGTGTGTGTGTGTGTGTGTGTGTGTGTGTGTGTGTGTGTGCATGTGGATTAGTACACATGCTTACATGGGGATTATAATGGATGGCACTGTGTGTGACTGTAATGAGCTGAAATATAGTACTGTAGCCATTATCTATTTAATCATTTATTTGATAACAAACTGATATTTGAGGTTTACTCAGCCAATACTGTGGCTATAATGGGTTGCTACAAAGGCAATCTGTGGATGAAAATAACTAAACTCTGTTGTCATTTGGCCACATTTGACCACATTTAAGCAGTTATCGATCTGGCTTGGCATGACTGGTTTGTGTATGAGTGAAATGTGATGAAACACTTTATTGTGACCATTATTGTTATTATTATTATTATTATTATTATTATTATTATTATTATTATTTCTATTGATCACAGTCAGACAAATGAGATGTATATGACCAATACAATGGCTATAATTTGTGGGCAACAAGGTAGTCTATACTGAATAATACATTAAAGGTTTTTGAAAGAACATGTGAAAATGATATTAGGGACATACTTAATGTTAAACCTAAGAAAGTGTTTTTTTTTTAATTCATCTAAAGCAGAATACCAGGCTTTAAAGGAATTATGTAAGATGACTGATGTCAGATACATGAAAGCAAATAAGGGGGGTTTAGTGTTAATACGACAGACTAACTATCTTGAATCTATGAGAAAATTGTTAGCTAATGAGGATGAGTATTTCTTAGTTTTAACCCAAGTAGTACAACAAAGTTTTAATCAGGTTCATTGGTTGCTATACAAATTTCTGATGGAAGGGTTGATAAATTTGAACTTATATAATTTTATGAAGGTAGATCATCCAGTTATGGGTACCCTATTTGGGATACCCAAGATTCAGAAAGACCGCACCAACCAACCCTTTTGGCCAATGTAATTATATTAGAGAAGGGATTTCTCTATTTTTAGACACCATATTAAATCCAGTCATTCAGAGGTTGGAATCTTGCATTAAAGACTCCTCAGATTTTTTTTAGAGAAGATTAGAAGGTTCATAATTATTTGTCTCCATATACCTGTGCTAGCCTTGGTGAATTTTTTGGTTTCAGTTCAAGTAACAACTTGAGTGCTTATTGGAGTCAGGAGTAACATGAAATTATCAGCTCACATCTGTTTGTGGGAGGGTGGGGGTATGCACAAGGGATTCCCTGGTGGAGACCAGATGCCACACAGGAATACTGACTTCTAGGGGTGTAGGGCAGTGTTGAGGGGATATGTCACTTTTGAGTGATAGCCCTTACTGTTGCCTATTAGGCTATTTAGTTTGCACAGTAGTGTAAGACCAGTTATTTACTGAAAATTGTAACCACATTCATAGAAGAATTTAGTGCAATATAGCTATAGATCCTATAGACATACCCCATTCCAGTTAGCCCTGCCATTTACTTATTTTTTGCAGGCAGCCCTTTGCTTTAGAGTTGCTAAAAACTACTTGTTTATAATGAAGAATGGATGGGGGAACAGTTGGTGAAGGCTAAGGTATGGAAGGTGAATGTGGGAAAAGTGAGAGAGAATAGCAGAAAATGCTTTACAAAAGAGTGTTACCATAGCTTTTTTTATTTTAACTGCATGTAAGATACATCCCGAATGGGGCATTGTACTCAATCATTGGTCTAATAACAATGACCTCTCCATGATCTGGATATCTGAATCCCAAGATCAGGTGGTGGGCAATGTAGGTCCTCCTCTAACCACTTTAGCAATGTAGTGCCAAAGGTTACTGTCAACTTGGTCCCCCAGTCCCTGATTCCTCTTCTCTGTAATAATGGATTGCCTATGTGGTAACTTGGGGTTACCTTGTTTTTACCAAAGGGTATGACTATACGCAAGGTAGGCTGTGTGAACATCCTTGGCCTCATCAACTGCAATGGTGACTGTTTCAAAAGTTGACCAAAATCAAGAGGCATGATCTGCCCTTGACAAGCCCCAGAGGGGTAGGATCAATGTCTGTAGGTCCTCTATGTCTTTTATTATGAGTTTCATTATGATCCTCTCCATAGCTTTGCAGACCAGGCTGTTTAGCTTATGGTAATTACCAGGGTCCCGAGAAGCACAGCCTTTGTGGAGTGGGATGGCTAAATTTAAAACAGCAGCCTTATGTGTGGGTTTAGTTCCTCAGGGAAATTTCACTGAACCTGTCTGCCAGTATTGTTTGCAATGTCTGTGGGTTCAGTGATTTTCTATCATTTTGGACTAATTCTGAGCATATCACTAGTATTGATCAGAGATGTCTTTTAGGGATTTTTATCTTATCTTGTATTTCTCCTCTTGTTGTAAAGTTTGTTTTATGGGTGGGGGTCCACCAGATTTGAGCTTGCCTTTGGTGAAGAAAGGGGTCTATTTTTATTTGGGATTGCTTGATCCATGCAATCCTGGAGGTGCCTATAGAAAGCATTTGTAAGGATTCAGCAGCGTGGGTTGTGGTTTCCAATGGCTCAGGGGCCTTGAAGGGTACACACCAGTCTTAAAGAAGTGTGAAGCTGGCTTTGAGAAGTTCTTCACTGTGGTCTTTTGTTGGGGGGGGGATGCTACTTATACTTCTGGTGTTTGGAGCATGTCCCCCCATTGATGGTGATGGTTTTCTATATTTTTTTTACCTCTTGACAAAATGTGTGACAAGTTGTTCCATAGCATTGAGTTTATGAACTCCAGGAACCTTTAGGCTAAATTATTGGGGCTTGAGTAATGTTCCCAGTCTATGTTTGGGTAGTTGAAGTCACCCAATATGATGGTGTGTTTGGAGACATTTATACTCTCCAGTGTCTTTCAGGAAGCTGTTTGGGGTTCCTGGGAGTTTGAGGGAATTGGCCTAACACATACAAACTGTAGAGCAGTTTTGCCTATAGTTATTGCACCTGAATGGTCTCTGATGCTTTGTGAGTTGCCACCAGCTTCTCCATACTGAGAGAGGCCGGTGCATCTTAATTTAGACTTCTGGCATTGAGCAACAACTGACCCTTTGACATGCTAGAAGAGGAAATGAAAAAAGGTTTGCTGTATAGGAGTCAGAAACCTATAGGGAAGTGGGTACTCAAGGGGATTTAAGATAGTGAATTACTTTTGTATAATATAGAGTGCTTACCCCTGAAAAAAATGCTTTAGTTTATTGGTTTGACTAGTGTGCCTTTGCTGTTTTGTTTGTAACCTTGTTTTAACCTACGGCACTGCCCAGTGGTGGTGGCAACTCAACTCAGCTAAATAAAAAAAGGCAATAAGTCAGTAGTACAGGAGCTACACTTTTAGTGGGCAGCCAAACAATTAAAATTAAAGCAAAACAAACACTTTTCGACTTGAATTAGACTAATTTCCTCAGATAATAAAAATGCAGTATAAATAATAAAAAAAGTTAAAAGCTTGCTAGGTAAAGCAGGTAGAAGGTAAAAAAAACAAAAAAAAAAGGCAGATTAATTAATCAGGAAAGCACTTTTTTTTCAGTTCTCTGTAGCCAGGAAGACTCAACAGTGGTCCAAAATGACCAATTACTACAGCTTTGTGCTGAGGTCACTTCCCCTCAAGACAGGGTAGGTTATTCAAGGCCCCCACTCCCACTGGTGAGTTTTTTTTTAAATAGAAACACACAGAGAAATGCAGAAAAAAAATAAGTCAGTAGTACAGGCTAGCACAGCACAGTGGGAGTGGGCAGCCAATTAAATTAAACAGCAAACAAACACTTTTCGACTTGAATTAGACTAATTTTGACTAAAATGTACTTTTACGTGAGATTATAAATCCAAGAAACTAAGAATAAGTGTGAAGGAAATATTAAATAAGGTACATATGCCAGTCTACATGTGGGATGTGAAATTAATGATTGTTCATGAAAGGATTCCAGATGAAGCTATTCTCACATACAAACAGTAGGTTGAAAAGTACTGTAGCAGGAATGAAAGTCTGTATCAAGAAGAAACTATTGCTTATCTATTTTCTGTTCATTTATTACTTTCGGTAGACCAAAATTTCACTTACCTGAAATCCATATCACCGAGACAAAAAGACAGTGGCCCCAGCCATATGGTCTTTGGTGTTTTGTAACTTCAGAAATCTGATAGGGAACTATATATATATATATATATATATATATATATATATATATATATATATATATATATATATATATATATATATATGTGTGTATGTATATATAAAATTAAATAAAAAAGGGCCCAAAACAAAGCTACATCTGAAAAAAACAGGGAGATAGCTAGACTGATTAATCAAATATGGATTACAGTGGTAATTTATTAGGATTTTAATGACAGAAACATGAGAAATTGTGTCAAAAGCATTAGCTAAGTCAATAAAAGTGACTCCAACAGACAGTTTTTCATCTAATGCTAGGGTTACATGATCATGAAATTCTGTAAGATTTGTGAGTGTAGATTTACATTTTACGAACCCCTATTGGTAAATGTCATAGCTGTCTGAATGTTTGTTAATGTCATTAAGTGATGTTAGTAAAGAGCTTTTGCAACATTTATAAAGAATGGAAGTTAAAATAATTGGTCTATATTTAACCAATCCCCTAACATCTCTAGTCGCCATTAGCATACTTATTGACTTTTCTCTGGGATACCTAAGTTCCTGACCCATACAGCCACACCACATCCTAAGTACCTCACAAACCTCTCCTCCTCTTTTCTTCTACAGTTGCCTGGCTTGTGCTACTCTTTCACATCCTGCTTTCATATACTTTTTCCTGTATATTTTTACCCACCTAGGCCTTCATTCATTATCCATGACCAGCTAGGAAAATTTCAGACAAGTAACAACTTAAAAAGGTGATTATGATTTGAAGATGAACAATTCTAATGTGATGTACCTAAAAACTCTTTTTTTTGTGTCAACTCTGTTGGCATAGAGGGATAAAGCCCTAACTATGACCCGGTGACCTGAGTTTGACTAGCTGACAAGTAGCTCAAAGGCTCAGGTGGCTGTTGGAGTGGCATGAGAGAAGAGAGGAATGACTAGTCTGCTAACGTCTGTTCATGGTGATGGGAAGCGAACATGCTTGTGAACACACATTCAACTGCAAAATCTCTAATGGAGATCGGGGATCATGTGGAAGTACTTGTCTGAAAGGGGGTGGCAGGGTCAATGGACCATATGGAGGTGTGGCATGCATGACAAAGGTCCATTGTATGCCAATCCCTTGTGCAAAACAAGCATGTGTGAATGTCAGGGTTAAAGAAGAAAACCTAAACCATCTCTGCTGGCTGCCTCTGTTGACAACCAGTGAGAGGTCATGAATAAGCCAGCTGAACAATAAAGAGTCTTATGCTCGCAAGCATTGGATACAAAAATTACACATCTTGAGTCATAAACAAAGGATTAACTATGCTCAGTAGCTTTTTCTAATGAAGCAATTACACAGGTGTATCATTCTTTCAGAATTAGTAATTTCATGGCTAGAACAAATCTGCTGTCTGTTAGAATTATAAAGAAACAGGTCCTTCAGGAACAGACAATTAATTTTGAATATATTCCTATCACCATATCTCTTGACGTCTTAGCACAAGAAATCTGGATATAGTCAAAAATGATAGGGAGACAAGCACCCAAAAATAGGGACTGGGTTTTGATATTGCTCTTACAAACATAGACAATTGTTTGAATATAGAGGATTATAATTGGTCACCAATCATAATGAGCAAGTTATGCATTTGAGACATGGGTGCCATGAACTTCACCACTTGAGCAAAGCTTGAGAGGCGAATCTCTACATTCATGTCGAGAACACAAAATTTTACATTATCATCGGAAATACAATCACAATTCTTTGTAGTGCATGGAGATTTATCTTCTTTGTGTACCATTAGGTAGTGAAAAATTAGATAAAAAAATGTATGTGTTGTATAGGGTTTGAAAGTTGATAAAGCAGTGGGGAAGTGGTTGATGTCTTACATATTCCCTATATAATAGAAGCAGTTGTACTTTAGCAGACAGCAGGCATAAAAATGGGAGTTAAAATGAAACCGTTTCAAGCCATGCTGCTGCTGTTTTCAGGTCAGCGCTGTCTGCTTTTAGTGCAGACTTGATGTTAATAACACCTATGGGCTGCTTAACAATCCTCTAAGTGTTATTAAGGTCGGGTCTCGTGCTATAGTAGCCCTTAACCCAGGATATTATTTAAATGTTTTTTGAGTGTAATAATGGCACTCCACTCACTACAGCAGGTTTTGTATTAGCATGCATTTTTCTGAAGTATACAAAGTCTGAAATTCAACTATCTGTCATTATTTAGTGTCTTCATTTCTCCAAAAAACACACATGTTATGAGGAATAGACCTAAAATATGAGGCAAAAATTGCACGTTCTGCAAAATTCTGAGTAGTTGAGAGCTATATGTATCACCCCAGAGAAATAAATTAAAAATGCATACTTCTTTTATCAATCCATGGGTTTAAAAATACAAGAGACTATGAAACGTGAATAATATGCCTTGTTTCAGTGTCCTGCAAGAAATATAAATTAGATCAAATAGATCAGTACTAACTTTAAATTAGATCTGCTCTAACTCATCTGTAATGTCTGTCATCCTAAATAACTACACAATGAACTATTCTGCAAAACAGCATGGCATGAAGAGTAAACTAACAGCTATAACTTAACACGCTAAACTAAAAATGTGTTTCAGCTGTTGAAACAACTAATCTGTTAACTATTAGATTAAGAACTGCACACTCACAGCTGGGAGGATTTGCATTGCAAACCAAAAATGTAAACAATAAATCAACTAACAAATCCCTAACGTAGTCAGCTCAAAAGTCAACAAACTTAGCTTAATAAAAATAAATAGCAAACATATATCAGTTGAAACTGAAGTTATATGTCAACTTAAAGTTTCTTCCCTTGCCTACTCAGCTCTGCCACGCTTCTCTGCTTGGTTCTTTACCCAACCTGTTCTGGTTCCTTTTGAAAGTGCATTTCTTATCTTCTAAAAATAAGACAGTATATTTGCATTCTTGTATTTGTTCATATCCTTGTTGCATAAAATGCATGTAAAATCTATGGTAACCATTTCAATGGACAGGAGCCACATTGGTAAAGCCCTTAATGTGGAGTATGAATGGCCGAATATCTGAACTTATACTAAGTCCAAAATTGCCATTTTTCAGAATATTTCCTTTTTGCTAAGGTATGGTGAACTAAGAGTTGTTATATACAAGTTCAGGAGTTATGAGGAGGTTGAAGGCTGGCCCCCTGCAGAAAAGAAGATTAAAAAAGAAGAACAATGTTCTATATTTTCTCTTCTCCTGCCTTTCTGGTCCTTTTTTTTTTTTGGTGTGTCATGGCTTAGCATTTTGAGTCCCAGCATTTCAACAGGAGGCTAGAATTTATACATGAGACTGTTGTTCTGGAAATCACCCTCTCATAGTATGCTAAATGCCTGCATTCCAGCTCTTCCTATTACCATGTATTTGACACAGTGGATTTCCATGGATTTGGCATAGTGGATCACCATGGATTTGAGATAGCAGATTACCATGGATCTCACACAGTGGATCACCATGGATTTGACATAGTGGATTACCATGTATTTGGCACAGTAGATTACCATATTTGGTGTTGGTGCTAAATGGTTACATTAATGAGTTTATGCAATCATAGGAGTATAGCAATATAACACAGTGGAGTGGACTGCAATGTAGCTGTCACAAACATCCTGAAAAGACAGCTACCACGTGAGGGTATCCAGGAGAACTACTTTGCATAGCTTGTAACAGAGCCCATTGGAACTGGATATAGTAAAGTCAAGAAATGGACCTATCAAATCAGGAAGCCTACACCGCCAGGATTCAGGATTCAGGATTCACTACTGGATAAGGATCCCATGACAGCATGATTCTAAATGCAAAAGGAAAAGGATTTGAAGATCCAAAACAATAAAGTTTAGATTTTAATGAGATATAGGTTTAGCAGACACATGGAATGGAAATGAGCATTTGGTACAGGAAATAAGAGAAAAACAAATATAGCCATGACTAGACTACGTGAGAAATGTTGGTGTAAGAAAAGGTGAGACAATATGACTTGTGTAAGTGACAGAGTGAAGAAGGTGGTGCTAAAATATATGATAAGATGTACAACTTATAGGAAATCTAGGAAGGTGGGGACAAGGGGGTATAGCTTTGCAAGCTAGGCCAGTGGTGGTAAGGGATTATTTAGAGTGAGCAATTCCAGTAAAGGAATGTATGTATATAGTGTATGTGTATACGTGTGCACATATGCTTGTGTGTGTGTACATATGCAAGAATGTGAGTGTGTGTGTGTGTGTGTGTGTGTGTGTGTGTGTGTTTGTCTGTGGGTGCTTGTGTGTATGTGTGTATGGGTGTATGAGTGCATCCATATGTGCAGCATGTGCTGTGTGAGTGGTATTTTATTTATTTATTTATTTTATGTACCATTTGTTGACTGGTTTAATCTCTCTAGGCCAGTGGCCTCTTTTTAGGAGAGACCCAAGGTGGTATTCATACTGATTGGAAGACATTTGGCTAGAGCACTGGTGAACTTCTACTCTTATAAATTAGTTTAATGGGATTTTTTATATTGATTGGAGTTATCACCAACTCAGGTAGATTGGGTCTCAGTTTAATATCTCATATGAATGACAGCACATCAGGAGAGCAGCACTCCCTAATACAATAATGCAATGTCAGTCATGGAAAATGAATCTGGTGTGGGAATAGAACACATAGCTTTATGATCTTCCCAAACTTGCTACCTGTTGAAAGACTAGCAGTATATGTATATGTATGTGTATGTGTGTGTACGAGTGAGTCTGTGTGTGTGTGTGTGTGTGTGTGTGTGTGTGTGTGTGTGTGTGTGTGTATACATGTGAGTCTGTGTGTGTGTGTGTGTGTGTGTGTGTGTGTGTGTGTATGTATGCATGTTTCTGTGTGTGTGTTTTTGTCTGTGTGTCTCAGTATTGCACTTTTGGTAGAGGTTTTTTTCTATTAATGTCAGAAAAAAACAGAAGTAACGGAGGTTAAAAAGTTACCAGGTGGAGACTGAATTAAAATTTCTACTTGATTTTCTTGGGACAAGGAGAAGAAGGCAAAGCCAACAGAAAAACTGTTTGAAATCTAGCTTAAAATTATATTTACTCTTCAGTCATGAAGGGCCCACTAAAAGTCCTGGAAGGCCATAGGACTACTAAGTGAAGCTGTTCACCAACCCCTTTATTCAGACAAGTTGCTTGTTGTTAAGACGATCAGAGCTGACACTTGGTAAAGCAGTGGATGTGTAGAGGGAGAAGAAACTTTCAAGTATTCGGCTTAAAGGTTTGACTAAGGAATTGGAAATTTACAAAGTAAAGGCAGAAAGTGAAATGACAGCAGGATACAACTAAAAATGCAAAGAGCTATACAAATTAAAATAAAATTGCTGGCAAATGCATGGTTTTCACAATGGTAATTAATAAATGAGCAACAAGACACTACTGCAAGTAATGTGGTTACAGGTATGATAAAATATAATATGAAACCTTCATTCATGTGTGTGTAGGTTGTGTGAAGGTCAGAATCATTGCACAAAGGTGTACAAATCAAAATAAAAACGGGAAACAAGATTTACATGTATTGGAGAAAGATGAATTGGAAGAGACAAATATTTGTGGGTACAATTCAAATGCATGATCTAAATACAGTACAGAGTTTAGACAGTAAATATGATTTTTGGTCAGAAGAGCTTGTGATTAAATATAAGAATGCTATTTTTAAGTTTGATGCTGATGCAGAATGTAGTATATTGTCAGAAACTGTTTAAAGCACTGAATCTAAATAACAATGTGAACAAGTCTCTGTGTGCTCTTCTGACATATATAGGGCACAAAATAGAAACCTTGTCTCAGAGTTTACTTGATTGTGAGTACAAGCTAATGTTCTAGATAGTATGATTAAAAATACACATAAAACTGTCAAAGGTATTGAGTTGTTATGCTTGTGATATACTTGGTATGATTAAAAGAATTCTTACTGTTTAATTATAAAATAATTCCCATATTCGTATAGCCAGGTCTATGTTAAAACAATGAACGGAATAAATTTTGAAATGATCCGATGAGCAAAAACTCATATAATCGATATCACTATTGTGGGGGGGATGCACCCCCACACCCCCCTTAAAAATATATTCCAACTCCGAGATCACACTACAGTGAGGAAAGAGCAAATTTTCCGATCTTCACTGTACCACAATCTCACAATAGCGATATCAATCATATGTGTTTTCGCTCATCGGAGCGTTCAAAATTTATTCTGTTTGTTGTTTTAACATAGACCCCGTATAGACACACATGAATGCTTCTGACTAAAAGCTTAATGGTGCTAATAGTGCACAACGTGAAAATATGACAAACATCTGAAAAGAGGGCATAAATAGCAATGAGATCCATAGTTTCTTTGTAAGTGTACAGCTAAGGAGATTAATAGTGCCTCCCATTAGGCATATTTTTCCCTCATATCATAGGTAACAATTTGCAGTCACTCATTCAGTCATCTAGACTTATTTTAAAGTTTGCCAGGTAAGTATTGTGCTTGACTCTTACTCCAGAAATGGGGGACATACTGGATTTGGTACTTGTTGAGACAGCTGATATTGTTAATGTGATAGTATAGATGTAGGTCTCAAGAGCGGATGTTTGATTTACCACTAGTTCTGTTTAGGCAAAGGAGTTCAAATAGTGCAATGTCATTCATAGCTTGGAAGGCCAAGCAGACATCACTCTGCAGGAGGCTATTGGAGACTGAATAGAGGGATTAGAAATCTTTTTGGTCTATCAGAGTAGCTAAGGTTACCAAGATGTGAGATTTTTATGGCGAGGAATAATTATGGTCTCTTTAAATGATTTAAGTACTTACCAAGGTGCATACTAAGAGGACATCATATTCAATGATAGGCCTAATAAGGAGGAATAAAGTGGATGCTGGACCTTTATTGAGATACCACAAGGGATTAGTTGCGCAAGGTAGGCTGATTTGTGTGCTAGTCAAAAGAGCTCCTGTTTTTAACATAGGTGCTTAAGTCCCTAATGACTGTGTCAGATTAAAGTGAAATATTATCTATATGCATGTGGAGCTGATGCTACCTTTACCAAAGGAGAGACTATGCTGCCTATCTTGACATCGAGGGTAAACCCATGATTTACACACCAAGCATGTGTTTGGTCCAGTTCTTGTTTGAGAATTTTGGAATTAGAACTGGATTTGACAACTGGTACCAGTTTGCAATCATCAAAAAACTTGTTTAGCTACAGTTTCTTGGTGTTAGCTTTCATGCTGGTGATGGTGTCCCAGGCTGTGTCATATGCGAGCTCCAAAAGGAATTAACCCCGCATCTTAATACCCTGTTCAGTCTCAGTCTCTCCACAGGATATGTGCCCATAGAATGGCGCATGGCAACAGTGGTCCCACTACACAAGGGTGGGGCCACAACTGACCCTGGGAACTACCGACCAATAAGCCTGACCAGTCTGATCTGTAAGGCTATGGAGTGAATCATTATGGAACTCATAAATGGAGAGATTGGGAACCTCCAGTCGCTGGATCCCACACAGTTTGGCTTCGTCAAGGGCAGATCATGCCTCCTGAACCTGGTGGATTTCTTTGAGACAGTTACTCAGGCTATAGATAAGGGAAAGGAGGTACACACAGCTTACCTTGACCTTGCTAAAGCATTTGACACCATTCCACATTCAGGTATTATTGATAAGCTCACCATTCTGGGCATAAACCCTTACATCACAAGATGGATCGCAAACTGGCTCTCAGACAGATCCCATAAAGTAAGAGTAGCGGGATCTATGTCCGAATCCAGACCAGTAATGAGTGGTGTGCCTCAGGGCTCTTTCCTGGGGCCCCTCCTGTTTGGCATATACTTCTCAGAAGTACAGGCAAGCACGGAAGGGCTGTGGCTGACTAAGTTTGCAGATGACTGCAAACTGGGTGCTATAATAGAGTCTCTGGCCGACATGAAGATCCTCCAGAAGAGCCTAAATGAGACTGATGCATGGTGTCAAAGCCACGGTCTCAAGCTAAATGCAAAAAAATGTGTAGTAATCCCCTTTGGAAAAAACAGAGTACCCGCAAACTACAACATAGGAGGTAATCCCCTGAAATCTGAAGAAGAAATAAGGGATCTAGGGACCCAAGTAGATAGTCAGCTTTCCTTTGATAACCATGTTGCCAAAGTGGTTAGAAAATCCTTCTATGTGACCCATCTGATCATGAAAGGGTTCACATCAAGATCTAAGGATGTAGTGGTGCCCCTCTACTCTTCCCTCATCAGACCCATTATTGAGTACAATGCACCAATTGGAATGTACCTGGCTAGACATCTCCAGCAGCTGGAGAGACCACAGAGGTACCTAACCAAGAGGATTACTGGCCTCAAACAGTTGCCGTATGCAGCACGATTGAAAAAGCTAAGACTGTTCTCTGTTGCATACCGCTTTCTCAGAGACAATCTCTGTCTAACGTACAGAGCCATGTCCAACCCAGAATTGTTGAACATGCTCCATTTTAGCAAAACCAAATCTACTCCAACTACACGCTCTAGGGATATAAACCTCAACACAACAATGAATAGAACATGCTGGAGGGATAGATTCCCTTTGCAGAGACTTCCCTTACTATGGAACAGGGTCCCGATCTACATAAGACAGAGCCCCTCACTATCACTCTTCAAGAGGAATCTTGATGAGTGGATGGGTAACAGAAAGTTCACACCGGGGATCACACCAACAGCACTACTAGATAGGGGCCAAGGGTACTAGCTGCTAGTACAAGGGTCTAGGGAACTACTAATGGGGTGGTGAATACCGCACAATGTGGCTGGGCTAATATATGCCTTCGGGCAGATAGCCCAGTACCAACCTATGAACCTATGTGAATGAGGTATGTGCCATACAAGTGGGGTCCCAGGGTAAAGCTCTGTTGAACATGACTGATGATGCTGTTCTGTTTAGAGTAAATACCTTAACCTTAATGGCATGAGTTCTATCAGATATTCGATTAGTGATCCAGCAAATGGATTATTTTGAGTTGGGAGAGGTTTTCAAAAATCCTAGCAAGGAGAACAGCATTGTAGTCTTGACAAGGTCCAGATAGGCAACATGCACTGTATGTACTTTTTTTTTTTTAATTTCTCCAAGCCTTTTGGGTTTCTAATACCATGATGGGAATGGGACCCATTCCTTAGTCAAAGTACGATTAAAGTTCATGAAATTGGTATCATTTAATCTTTGATGTCAGCCAGAAGTGCTCTTCTCAGCACCCGCAATGTGCCCAGTAATGACTTCTTCTGCATTTCATATGGAGTTAGTTGGTAACATACCTAAATACGATTGTAGATTATTTTTTATAAGACCTGTTTCTCCTACTATTATTGGAACTGTCTGGACATTTTTCTTCCACATTGCTCTTGTTTTTGCCTGCAAATCCTGATATTTTATGACTGCGTCTCTCTGTATTCCAAACACTGTAGTCACTGGGTGTGGCGATTTCGACGATCAGTGCTACGTTTGTCTTCTTTTCGTGTCCTTTATCACTGGTTAATTGCAAAGTGGTCTGCCACTGTTTCATGGTCACTGTAATGTAGTCGATCAGTGTAGGGTGTATCTTATACATTTTTAAGCACTCATTTATCCATGAATGTGAGATATTATCAAATGCTTTTTTTATAGTCAATCCATGCCATACTGAAATTCTTCCCCTTTTCACAGTTCTCCACTATGACTTTATTTAACAACAAATGATCCTTTGTTTCATATGGCTTTCTTTTATTGCCATAATTGAGTTTTCTTCTAAATGACTATAAACTCTGTCTGCACCAATTCCAGTGTATAGTTTATACTTCGTCAGAAGGCAAGTTATTGTTCTATAATATATAGGGTAGCTTGCAGGTTCACTCTTAGTAGAAGCATTGTTTTTCCTGTTGTTAGCCAGGTTGGTGCCTGTTTGGGGTGCGCATATAAATAGTTCTTACTCATGGCTAAATCTTTGTGCAAAGATGTTAATACTTTTAACCAGAAGTTAGGTACTACATCTGGACATGGAGTTTTCTAATTACAGACTTTTCTTAACTTTGTTTCAATCTCTCTGGTTGTTACTTTGTCCCATTTCATATCTGTACCTTTAAACTTCTTATTCTTTCTTTTACTTGTATCCATTTATCATCTTTGTTATGTTCCACAGAAACTTCATAAATACTTCTCCAAAATGTATCAATTTCTTCTTTTTTTTGGTGGTCTTTCAATTTCTTTTACCTTGTTTTCCTATTCTCTATAAAACTTTTTTGGCTCATCAATAAATTGCTTATTTTGCTTATTTTGTACTTTTCCACATCCATATTCAAAAACTCCCTCAAATTCCATCTTCTTAGTAGCTGATTATGTCCTTGTATCACATAACCCTACTCACACTGCTACTCACTACCCAGACTGCCCTCTGATCACATGCTGGATCTCTGATCCCCTGTAAGTGTGGTCATCGGAAAGAGTACTTTTAACTGTAGAATCTTACTCGATATATTTTCTACTCTCACCAGTCTTTAACTGACATTGCCGTTTTACCTACCCACTTTTACCTGGAGTGTTTTATTACCTTCTTGTCGTATTACTATGCTCACCATACATAATGTAACCTGTTTTGTGTAGCATGCTTGATGTACTATAACTGACATTGTCTTCTTACCTATGTCCTATACCCCCTTTTACCTGGAGTGTTTTATTAACTTCTTGTCATATTACTATGCTCACCATACATAATGTAACCTGTTTTGTGTAGCATGCTTGATGTACTATAACTGACATTGTCTTCTTACCTGTACTCTATATCTTCTTTTACCTGGAGTGTTTTATTAACTTCTTGTCATATTACTATGCTCACCATACATAATGTAACCTGTTTTGTGTAGCATGCTTGATGTACTATAACTGACATTGTCTTCTTACCTATGCTCTATATCTTTACCTGGAGTGTATTATTAATTTCTTGTTATATTACTATGCTCAGCATACGTGATGTAACCTGTTTTGTGTATTATGCTGGATGTACTGTATTTGTGTAACTTGATGCCGGAGCTTTTCTCCCCGGGCCTCCGGTGAAAATGGACCTGGTCCAGTCAGAATTTCCTGGTTAACAAATGTAAAACAAATAAATAAAATAAAATAATTTATCTGCAAATCTTCTTAGTTTTTCTACCTGTGCTGAGATTTTTAGTTTATTTGCGATAGTGCATGATAGATCCTGATCTGCTCTAATACTGAGCATTGCTTTTATCACGTCTATCTTTCTAAGTATTTTTGTTGATCTGTTCTCTCTTCTATACTCTTGTAATAGTGACACTTCTTGTCTTAATTTATTTATAGTTTTCTCTATTCGATACTTCCATGATGGTATTTGATTTCTCCCCCTCCTTTCCCTCACTACCCTGTATTCTTGTGGTAGAACTTTATCAGTTATTAATTTAGCAGCACAGTAATCTATCCTGTTTACTTCTGTTATATCACATGGATCTCTATGGACAGTCCTAAGTACTGTGTTCATTTGTTTTATCAGACTTCTGACTTTTTGGGTTTTATTGACCTTCTGTAGTCTGTTTCTTTCACTGATCTTAATATATTTATCTATCTCTACTAAATCAAGAAACTCTTCTCTTAACTCATTTTATTCTAAACTGAGGACACTTTTTTGTTT
The DNA here is from genome assembly GCF_019279795.1 of Protopterus annectens. NCBI lineage: Eukaryota > Metazoa > Chordata > Ceratodontiformes > Protopteridae > Protopterus > Protopterus annectens. The sequence goes on along the minus strand of NC_056751.1, from coordinate 808,994,685 downwards.
TCTATTTCCTGTGGGCATTCTATTGAAAGTTCTATAGCATCTTCCTGTGGCACATTCTCTTCAGTTTCATCCTGTGCCATCCGTTGCTCTGTCATATGGGAACTCACTGGCCTATCACTCTTCAACATTGACTGTGTCTGAGTTTCCACAGTTTCCTGTTCCTTCCCTTGCTGTCCAACTTCAAGTGAACATTTATACTGGTTTCCTGTGCAAGGCTCCAAAATATCTTCATATGCCACCTGACCAATTACTTCTTGTTCCACTGGTTTCTCCTTAATTTGGATGCCCGTTGCTCTATCCTGTTATGGTGCTTTCTGAATTAGATTTTCTACACTGAATCCTTCACTTCGCAGATACTCCAGAACCTCAGTTTCTATTTCTTTAACTTTGTGTGTGCCCTTATTAATGCTTTCTAAAACCTCAGGTTTAGCACACATAATCTGTCTGTTAACAGATTAAGCTGTTGTGCATCCTGGAATATGTGGTTACATATTATTGTTTATTAGTTCAGCTATACTGCATTCCATAGCCTTGCAAATAATAATAATGAGAATGATACGCCTACAATTCCAAGGGTCAGTAGAGAAACCACCATTATGTAAGGTCACCACAGCAGCGATTCCCCACAGCTCTGTGATATAACCAGAGGAAAGACCAATAGGTTCATAGGTTCATACTAGGCTATCTGCCCTAGGGCATTTATAAGTCTAGCCAAAGTGTGTGTGGCTTTTGCCACCCCTTGGGATGAGAATACTATGCCCATTTAGGGTTTAGTTTACTGTGCCTCTGTCTAGTAGTGACACAGAGATGACCCCCGGGATAAACCTACGATCTCCCATCCACTCGTCAAGATTTCTCTTGAAGAGAGTCAGTGAGGGGCTCTGCCTAACATGGACTGGGATTCTGTTCCAGAGTGTAGGGAGCCTCTGGGTTATGAATCTGTCCCTCCAGCATGTCCTATTTATTTCTGTGTTGAGGTTCAAATCTCTGCCTCGTGGCTCTGGTGGATTTGGATTTTCTGAGGTGGAGCATGTCCATTAATTCTGGATTGGACATGGCCTTGTACGTCAGGCATAGATCGCCTCTGAGTAGGCGGTATGCGACTGAATAGAGCTGGAGTTTCTTCAGCTGGGCAGCATATGACATATGTTTGAGACCCTTGATCCTCTTGGTGAGGTACTTTTGGGGTCTTTCTAACTGCTGCAGGTGTCGGGTAAGGTACATCCCAAATGGGGCATTGTACTCAATTATGGGACTGATAAGGGAAGTGTATAGGGGCACAATGACCTCTCTTGATCTAGATGTGAATCCTTTCATGATAAGGTGGGTAATATAGAAGGTCTTCCTAACCACCTTGGCAATGTGAGTGTCAAATGAGAGGTTACTGTCAACTTGGGTCCCTAGGTCCCTGATTACTTCTTCCGTACTTAATGGATTACCACCTATGTGGTAATTTGTGGGTACTTTGTCTTTCCCAAAGGGTATGACTATACATTTTTTGGCATTCATTTTAAGGCCATGGCTCTGGCACCAATTTTCCATTTCTATGAGGCCTTTCTGAAGGATGCTTGTGTCCGCTGGAGTATCAGTTATGGCGCCCAGTTTGCAGTCATCTGTGAACTTTGTCAGCCGCAATCCTCCTATGTTTGCTTGCACCTCGGAAAAATAAATGCCGAACAAGAGGAGTCCCAGGACTGAACCCTGTGGGACACCGCTTGTGACTGGCTTAGAGTCTGACATGGCTCCAGCAATTCTGACTTTGTGGGTTCTGTCCTTGAGCCAGTTTGCAACCCATCTTATGACATATGGGTTTACATTTAAGCTGGTGAGCTTGTCTATGATGCCCGAGTGGGGTATTGTGTCGAAGGCTTTTGCAAGATCAAGATAGGCTGTGTGAACTGCCTTAGCCTCATCAATGGCCTTAGTGACTGTTTCAAAAAAGTTGACCAGGTTCAAAAGGCAGGATCTGCCCTTGACAAAGTCGAATTGGGTAGGATCCAGTGTCTGTAGGTCCCCAATGTCTTTGTTTATGAGTTCCATAATGATCCTCTCCATAGCTTTGCAGACCAGGCTCATCAAGCTTATGGGGCGGTAATTTCCAGGGTCTGTAGAAGCACCTCCTTTGTGGAGTGGGACCACTGTTGCTGTACGCCATTCTTTGGGTACGTATCCTATAGTAAGGCTAAGATTAAACAGCAGTCTTATGTGCGGGTTTAGTTCCTCTTGGAGTTCATGTAGCATGCAACCCAGGACACCGTCTGGTCCCATTGATGCTGTGTTTTTAGCTTTGGAGAGGGCGGCTCTCACCTGGGTATCTGAGATGTCAGGGAGGCTACACTCTGCTGGGATAGATATTTCTCCTTTTGGGGGAGGGGGGGGAAATTTGCACTGAACCTGTCTGCCAGTATGTTGGCAATGTCTGTGGGTTCAGTGTATTTTTTGTCATTTTGGACTAACTCTGAGCATATCTGGGAGTTTCCACCCAGGTTTCTAACATAACTAAAGAAGGCCTTGTGATTGTCTTTAGTGTCTTTTGTGATTTTTCTTTCAAAGTTGGCCTTGGATGATTTTATGAGTGATCATAGTTTTTTGCTAGTACTGATCAGAGATGCCTTCCCTTTTGGGGATTTTGCTCTGTCATGTAGTAGCTTCCTCCTCCTGTTGTAAAGCTTGTTAATGGCTGGGTTCCACCAGACAGGATGCCTGCCTTTGGGGGAATGGGTCTTGGTTTTATTTGGGATTGCATGATCCATGCATTCTTGAAGGTGTCCATAGAAAGCGTTTATAAAGGATTCAGCGGTCTGGGCTGTGGTTTCCATGGGCCCAGGGGCCTTGAAGGATACCACTTCAGTCTTAAGAAGTGTGGAGTCAGCTTTTGAGAAATTCTTCACTGTGGTCTTTTGTGCTGGGGGTGGGGGCGGGATGTGGATTTCCAGTGAGCTTAATTTATGGTCTGATCTCACCAATGAGAGGTATACTTCCGATGTGGAACATTGTGTCCCCATGTTTGTGATGATCAGGTCTAGTATATTATCTCCTCTTGTGGGAGTGGTGACTAGTTGTTCCATCGCATTTGAGTTTATGAATTCTAGGAACGTTTGGGCTAGGGTGTTGGGGCTTGAGTAATGCTCCCAGTCTATGTTTGGGTAGTTGAAGTCTCCTAATATGATGGTATTTGGAGAGACATTCATACTCTCCAGTGTCTTCAGGAAGGCTGAGTGGGGTTCCTGAGTTTGAGAGGGTGGTCTGTAGCATGCTACAAACTGTAGGGCAGTTTTGCCTACGGTTAGTTGCACCTGGATGGTCTCCAATGCTTCATGCGTTGCCACTAACCTGGAGGTGTGGATATCTTTGATGAACATGGATACTCCCCCTCCTTTTGTGGTTCGGTCCAAGTTTTGAGGCCAAAAAGCATGATATGAGGTATAACCTGGTAGTGCTGGGGTGCTCTCAGGAGCATTGAACCAGGTTTCAGTCACTGCACAGACATCGATGTTCTCCATACTGAGGAGGGCTTCGAGAGCATGCATCTTGAGGTTTAGACTTCTGGCATTGAGCAGCATTACCCTTAGTTTTTTTCCACTTGTGTTTTCTAGGGAGGTGGGTTTGTCTTTTGAGCCTTGCCTAAAAAATGCACTATGGGGGTGGCAAGATCCTTGGCCAATATCCGGAAGCCCAGGGGTGACAGGTGCAAGCCGTCCCTTGCAAAGCAGCGTGGCTTGTCAAGCATGTCATCCCAAGCGGACAGACATTGGATCCCCTTAGAATGAAACCAGTAATTGAGCCAATTGTTAAAGCTTATCATTTTGTCTTTGTACTGTGGCATCATTCTTGGTGAGGGTAAAATGCTGCTCAGGGTCAGGGTCATACCGGCCTGGGCTACATAATCAGAGAGCTCCTCTATGTCTCTTTTCATGTAGTCCAGGGAGGTACGTCTCAGGTCATTCACACCGGCATGGACAATGACTGAGTCATATTTGTACTTGCTTTGGAGTAACCTGAGTGCTTGTGTTATGTGGCTGATTCTAGCACCCAACAGGCAGCTTACTGTAACATTTTCCTTGTTCAGTCTGGTGAGCGGGATGTTAGTGTGTTTGACTATGGAGTCACCTATTACAAGTGTATCAGGCATGTTGTTTGGCCTTAAGGGCTGTGACTGTTTGGCACACTGACTTTGTGAACTATGTGTTGCATGTGCTATGTTTTGAGGTAGTGGTTGCTTGGATGTCTGCTTTGGAGGCCTCTGTTGTTTTGGTAGATTTTTAATTAGAGCCTCCAAGTATGTTTTTGTGTGTTTATGTGTTTGGTTTGTAGTTGTGATAGGTCTATGTGAGACTGGGTTTGTGGTGTGTGTGGTTACCTTCTCCTCCTGACTGGTTTTGCCAGTACTGAGTCGAGGGAGCTCAGCCTCCAGTTTGGCTATATAGTTGCATCTCTCACATATATTTGTATTTGTTGGGAGGAGGAGAGGGTTGTCTGTGTACATGAGGCAGTTGTAACATTGCCTCAGGATTCCCAGATTCACCAGCTGAACTGGACAGGAAGCCAGTAATTGACCCTTCGACATGCTAGAATAGTGTAAGGGATTGCTGTGTAACTGAGTCAGAAAGGACCTATAGGGAAATGGGTACTCAAGGGAATTGTAGGTGGATGTAGTGCTTTCTTTTTGTTTAAGAGTGCTTTACCTGTGTAAAAATGCTTTAGGAGCAAGGGCTGGGCATTTCAGATAGAGAATAGACTGTTTAGATTGAAAGTAGAGCAGCTCTAAGGGAAAAACTGAAGAGCAGACTTAGCAGAGCCAGAAATAGTTTAAACTTGATTAACCGGCACTGCCCGATGCTGCGCTATGCGCACCTTCGTGCAAAGGCACGCTAAAGCGGGCTTTATAGCAGGGGGTTAGAAAGAGCTAGGAAATGGCCCAAAACGGACAATAAACTACAAGTTGCTGGGCTGGAACCACTCCTTTAGGGACAAATAGGCTGCTCAGTGCTCCCCACTCCCACTGGTGAACAAAGAAGCTTCCTCCTATCCAAATAAGGATCTGGACAACACAGGAACTATGACACAGCCCAGAAATCAGCAAAATCTGAAGACTGGACTATTCTAGTTCAGTAAAGGCAGGAAAACAAGGATATTTTTTTTTTGTTTTGTTTTTTTCACCAATAGATAAAAAATAGATACAGTAACAAACAGTAAATGCTTTAAATCGGCTAGTGCACTTGAGTGTGTAGCCTACCAGTTAATTTAAGCAAAAAACAAACTTTTAAAGTGCAAAACAGTTTAGAAACAAACAGAAATACAGGGAATCAACTTGCAGAGCTAGTTTAGTAATAAAAATTCGCTTTTTAGGCAAAATACAGCAGTCGAAAATAGAAAGCCAGAAAAAATACTTATAAATCAATGGAAAGTCACTCTTCCACTCTCTGCTGCTTGCAGAACTCTGCAGGACACCACGAGGAGCTGTGCTGAGTCGTATACAAGCTCAAAAGCATGCTAAAGCGGGCTTTATAGCAGGGGGTAGAAAGAGCTAGGAAATGGCCCAAAACGGCCAATAAACTATAAGTTGCTGGGCTGGAACCACTCCTTTAGGGACAAATAGGCTGTTCAGTGCTCCCCACTCCCACTGGTGAACAAAGAAGCTTCCTCCTATCCAAATAAGGATATGGACAACACAGGAACTATGACACAGCCCAGAGATCAGCAAAATCCGAAGACTGGACTATTCTAGTTCAGTAAAGGCGGGAAAACAAGGATATTTTTTTTTTTTCACAAACAGATAAAAAATAGATACAGTAACAAACAGTAAATGCTTTAAATCAGCTAGCGCACTTGAGTGTGTAGCCTACCAGTTAATTTAAGCAAAAAACAAACTTTTAAAGTGCAAAACAGTTTAGAAACAAACAGAAATACAGTGAATCAACTTACAGAGCTAGTTTAGTAATAAAAATTTGCTTTTTAGGCAAAATACAGCAGTCGAAAATAGAAAGCCAGAAAAAATGCTTATAAATCAATGGAAAGTCACTCTTCCACTCTCTGCTGCTTGTAGAACTCTGCAGGATACCACAAGGAGCTGTGCTGAGTCGTATACAAGCGCAAAAGCTCGCTAAAGTGGGCTTTATAGCAGGGGGTTAGAAAGAGCTAGGAAATGGCCCAAAACGGCCAATAAACTACAAGTTGCTGGACTGGAACCACTCCTTTAGGGACAAATAGGCTGCTCAGTGCTCCCCACTCCCACTGGTGAACAAAAAAGCTTCCTCCTATCCAAATAAGGATATGAACAACACAGGAACTTTGACACAGCCCAGAGATCAGTAAAATCTGAAGACTGGACTATTCTAGTTCAGTAAAGGCGGGAAAACAAGGATTTTTTTTGGTTTTTTTTTTTTGTTTTTTTCACAAACAGATAAAAAATAGATACAGTAACAAACAGTAAATGCTTTAAATTGGCTAGCGCCCTTGAGTGTGTAGCCTACCAGTTAATTTAAGCAAAAAACAAACGTTTAAAGTGCAAAACAGTTTAGAAACAAACAGAAATACAGTGAATCAACTTGCAGAGCTAGTTTAGTAATAAAAATTCACTTTTTAGGCAAAATACAGCAGTTGAAAATAGAAAGCCAGAAAAAATACTTATAAATCAATGGAAAGTCACTCTTCCACTCTCTGCTGCTTGTAGAACTCTGCAGGACACCACGAGGAGCTGTGCTGAGTCGTATACAAGTGCAAAAGCTCGCTAAAGCGGGCTTTATAGCAGGGGGTTAGAAAGAGCTAGGAAATGGCCCAAAACGGCCAATAAACTATAAGTTGCTGGGCTGGAACCACTCCTTTAGGGACAAATAGGCTGCTCAGTGCTCCTCACTCCCACTGGTGAACAAAGAAGCTTCCTCCTATCCAAATAAGGATATGGACAACACAGGAACTATGACACAGCCCAGAGATCAGCAAAATCTGAAGACTGGACTATTCTAGTTCAGTAAAGGCGGGAAAACAAGGATATATATATTTTTTTTTTCACAAACAGATAAAAAATAGATACAGTAACAAACAGTAAATGCTTTAAATCAGCTAGCGTACTTGAGTGTGTAGCCTACCAGTTAATTTAAGCAAAAAACAAACTTTTAAAGTGCAAAACAGTTTAGAAACAAACAGAAATACAGGAGTTTGCTCTGTGGGACTTAACACTTTGCAGTATACATCCAGGGTTATTGTCTTGGACAATGCTTGGTCCATAGTGATTTTGGGAGGAGGGATGTGAGGATGAGTGGTGTGGTAGAGAGGCGATTGGGTGGGATGAAGCTGGAAGAGAATGTGACTGCAAGAATATTAGCAATGGGAAGGTCAGATAAGGTGACAGTATTAGAGATAAGTTTACTTCTAAGTTTCTTACTACAGTTGAAGAAGGCATTGTGGTTGCCTTTTGGATTGGTTGCAACCTTGTAGTCAGCCTTGTAGTATTGAGGGACTTACTCGTTCTAAATTGCTTTTATTATGATGAAGTGGAAGTCTATTACAGAGGGACAAGATCTTTTTTTTTATTTTTTGTTAAAGAGTTTGTTGATGTGGTAGTTCCACCATATGGATTTAGTTTTAAACTTAACACAATGTTTTCATTGGATGTGTATGGATACACAAATAGCCAGCATGTGGAAAAAAGGCACAAAATAGCAAAAAAAGTTTGGATTAAGCCAAGAGGCCAAATCCCTTTATTGTCCATACCGGTTTTGGCCACAAAGCCTTCATCAGTGGAACAGTATCATAAAACAAAACACACAATCCTACCTAAATAGACCCCCCCCACCAACAGAAAAATAGCCCTGCCTACTACAACACCAAACGTCACTCCTTCCATTATATACAAATAACAGTTCAGAAAAATTAGCCTGTAACTAAATCAGCACCAGTCTAAGAAGGTAATATGCATATAAATATGCACCAAAAAATAGAATTTCCAATAAAGAAAAAAAGATAGAACCGTGCAAACCTAATCTAGGCAAAATAGGTCCCATAAAGCATATTATAAAGAATGCAACATAACAAGTGGTCATTAAGTCCAGGAGGGAATAGCCCCCCCCAACTTAATGATCCAATATTTTTCTTTTTTGTTTAGAATACTGTGCCATCCCTGTTTGTTGTTTCTATTCCCAGTAATTCTGTCAATAATCATGAAATGGAATTCCACATTAGTATGTATCATACAATGCCTATATAATGCATTGGTTTCATGCTTGTTATGAATATCACTACAGTGTTCAGACATTCGTGTTCTAAGTGCACGTGATGTCTGACCAACATAAAAGGATGAACATTTACAAGTGGCCAGATAGATAACCCAATCAGTCCCACAGTTCCCAAAAAACGTCATATCATAAACTTTGCTGGTGTTTTTGCTGGTAAACTGTTTGAGTTTACTAACATAACGGCATGATGAACAATGTCCACAGGGAAACATACCAATCAAATTATCCCCGGATACTGTTAGTTGTTTATAAATAGCACCTCCACTGCCGGTATGTTTAAAATGGGAAAAATGGGACCCCAACGTTTTACCCTTCCTGAATGAAAACTGACATGTGGTCCCTAACACTGTCCTTAAGTCATTAGCCAATAGAATATTCCAGTTTATATGTATAGTGTCTCTAAGGTTGTTGATGTTATGCCCATAGGTGGTTACAAACCTAATGGTGTCAGCAGGGTCTGTTCTAGTTTTGGTTTTGTATTCCAATAAAGAATCCCTATCCTGACAACTGGCCCAATTACTAGCTGATATGATGTCAAATTTCCTGATTTTTTCTACACAACAGTCTGTTCTATACCAGAGGTTATTCGAGTCAGCTTTATCAGGAAAACCTTAAAATGTTTAATTTTTCCTTCAAATATACAAACAATGCAATGAACTCAATATTCCGAAAGCCCACATTTTCGAATGACTATATACATTTCAGTAGCAGCCATCCTCCACACGTGTTCAGAAATATAGTGAAAGGACAATGTATTCGGGCAGCCAGGATGTCCTCCACAAGGACCATAATGGAGGCAGAACTTAATTACATCAGAGAGTTATTTTTAGATCGTGCCTATCCAAGGAAAATGGTTAATGAAGTTATCAAATATGTGGAAGGCGAATGGGGACAAAGATATCCACCATTATTAGGGTGTTATAGAATGAATGATAAAACAGAAGGACCAAATGAACTCCAGGGAAGAGTGTGTGTACTTACATATACACCTTATACACATTTGGTTAAAGAAATTTTAGAGAAACATTGGGCAATATTCGTCTCCATGGATAAAGAAAAAAGATGGGATAAATTTCCTAAATGTGTATATAAAACGGCGCCCAATATTAAACGACTGTTGGAGAGGGCCAGCCATAGAATGGTTGAAGTAGATACACATAAGGGAACTAAAAAATGTGGAAGGTGCAAACAATGCAAATACATTAATACAGCCAATACCATCAGGTTAGATGATATCAATCGAACGTTTATTAGATGTAAAACCGGGAATTGCTGTTCAAAAGGGGTTGTGTATATAGCCAACTGTACACAGTGTAATGCCCATTATATCGGCAAAACGGAAAGACAACTGAAGAAGCGTGTATATGAACACCTATATCGGATACAGAAAAGTGACAGTAAGAATGCATTATATAGGCACATTATGGAGCAAGGGACAGAACATAGTTTTATATTTGCCATTATTGATCAGGTTTTTATTACACCACTTGGAGGGAATTGGAAAATGGAGTTGGCAGCAAGTGAGAGTAGATGGCAGATCCTGACAGATTCCACCCGTAAAGTGCAAAACAGTTTAGAAACAAACAGAAATACAGGGAATCAACTTGCAGAGCTAGTTTAGTAATAAAAATTCACTTTTTAGGCAAAATACAGCAGTCGAAAATAGAAAGCCAGAAAAAATACTTATAAATCAATGGAAAGTCACTCTTCCACTCTCTGCTGCTTGTAGAACTCTGCAGGACACCACGAGGAGCTGTGCTGAGTCGTATACAAGCGCAAAAGCTCGCTAAAGTGGGCTTTATAGCAGGGGGTTAGAAAGAGCTAGGAAATGGCCCAAAACGGCCAATAAACTACAAGTTGCTGGGCTGGAACCACTCCTTTAGGGACAAATAGGCTGCTCAGTGCTCCCCACTCCCACTGGTGAACAAAGAAGCTTCCTCCTATCCAAATAAGGACATGGACAACACAGGAACTATGACACAGCCCAGAGATCAGCAAAATCTGAAGACTGGACTATTCTAGTTCAGTAAAGGTGGAAAACAAGGATATATATATTTTTTTTTCACAAACAGATAAAAAATAGATACAGTAACAAACAGTAAATGCTTTAAATCGGCTAGCGTACTTGAGTGTGTAGCCTACCAGTTAATTTAAGCAAAAAACAAACTTTTAAAGTGCACAGTTTAGAAACAAACAGAAATACAGGAGTTTGCTATGTGGGACTTAACACTTTGCAGTATACATCCAGGGTTATTGTCTTGGACAATGCTTGGTCCATAGTGATTTTGGGAGGAGGGATGTGAGGATGAGTGGTGTGGTAGAGAGGTGATTGGGTGGGATGAAGCTGGAAGAGAATGTGACTGCAAGAATATTAGCAATGGGAAGGTCAGAAAAGGCGACAGTATTAGAGATAAGTTTACTTCTAAGTTTCTTACTACAGTTGAAGAAGGCATTGTGGTTGCCTTTTGGATTGGTTGCAACCTTGTAGTCAGCCTTGTAGTATTGAGGGACTTACTCATTCTAAATTGCTTTTATTATGATGAAGTGAAAGTCTATTACAGAGAGACAAGATCTTTTTTTTTATTTTTTTGTTAAAGAGTTTGTTGATGTGGTAGTTCCACCATATGGATTTAGTTTTAAACTTAACACAATGTTTTCATTGGATGTGTATGGATACACAAATAGCCAGCGTGTGGAAAAAAGGCACAAAATAGCAAAAAAAGTTTGGATTAAGTGAAAAGGCCAAATCCCTTTATTGTCCATACCAGTTTTGGCCACAAAGCCTTCATCAGTGGAACAGTATCATAAAACAAAACACAATCCTACCTAAATAGACCAACAGAAAAATAGCCCTGCCTACTACAACACCAAAAGTCACTCCTTCCATAATATACAAATAACAGTTCAGAAAAATTAGCCTGTAACTAAATCAGCACCAGTCTAAGAAGGTAATATGCATATAAATATGCACCAAAAAATAGAATTTCCAATAGAGAAAAAAAGATAGAACCGTGCAAACCTAATCTAGGCAAAATAGGTCCCATAAAGCATATTATAAAGAATGCAACATAACAAGTGGTCATTAAGTCCAGGAGGGAATAGCCCCCCCAACTTAATGATCCAATATTTTTCTTTTTTGTTTAGAATACCATGCCATCCCTGTTTGTTGTTTCTATTCCCAGTAATTCTGTCAATAATCATGAAATGGAATTCCGCATTAGTATGTATCATACAATGACTATATAATGCATTGGTTTCATGCTTGTTATGAATATCACTACAGTGTTCAGACATTCATGTTCTAAGTGCACGTGATGTCTGACCAACATAAAAGGATGAACATTTACAAGTGGCCAGATAGATAACCCAATCAGTCCCACAGTTCCCAAAAAACGTCATATCATAAACTTTGCTGGTGTTTTTGCTGGTAAACTGTTTGAGTTTACTGACATAACGGCATGATGAACAAAGTCCACAGGGAAACATACCAATCAAATTATCCCCAGATACTGTTAGTTGTTTATAAATAGCATCCCCACTGCCGGTATGTTTAAAATGGGAAAAATGGGACCCCAACGTTTTACCCTTCCCGAATGAAAACTGACATGTGGTCCCTAACACTGTCCTTAAGTCATTAGCCTATAGAATATTCCAGTTTATATGTATAGTGTCTCTAAGGGTGTTGATGTTATGCCCATAGGTGGTTACAAACCTAATGGTGTCAGCAGGGTCTGCTCTCGTTTTGGTTTTGTATTCCAATAAAGAATCCCTATCCTGACAACTGTCCCAATTACTAGCTGATATGATGTCAAATTTCCTGATTTTTTTCTACACAACAGTCTGTTCTATACCAGAGGTTATTCAAGTCAGCTTTATCAGGAAAACCTTAAAATGTTTAATTTTTCCTTCAAATATACAAACAATGCAATGAACTCAATATTCCGAAAGCCCACATTTTCGAATGACTATATACATTTCAGTAGCAGCCATCCTCCACACGTGTTCAGAAATATAGTGAAAGGACAATGTATTCGGGCAGCCAGGATGTTCTCCACAAGGACCATAATGGAGGCAGAACTTAATTACATCAGAGAGTTATTTTTAGATCGTGCCTATCCAAGGAAAATGGTTAATGAAGTTATCAAATATGTGGAAGGCGAATGGGGACAAAGATATCCACCATTATTAGGGTGTTATAGAATGAATGATAAAACAGAAGGACCAAATGAACTCCAGGGAAGAGTGTGTGTACTTACATATACACCTTATACACATTTGGTTAAAGAAATTTTAGAGAAACATTGGGCAATATTAGTCTCCATGGATAAAGAAAAAAGATGGGATAAATTTCCTAAATGTGTATATAAAACGGCGCCCAATATTAAACGACTGTTGGAGAGGGCCAGCCATAGAAAGGATGAAGTAGATACACATAAGGGAACCAAAAAATGTGGAAGGTGTAAACAATGCAAATACATTAATACAGCCAATACCATCAGGTTAGATGATATCAATCGAACGTTTATTAGATGTAAAACCGGGAATTGCTGTTCAAAAGGGGTTGTGTATATAGCCAACTGTACACAGTGTAATGCCCATTATATCGGCAAAACGGAAAGACAACTGAAGAAGCGTGTATATGAACACCTATATCGGATACAGAAAAGTGACAGTAAGAATGCATTATATAGGCACATTATGGAGCAAGGGACAGAACATAGTTTTATATTTGCCATTATTGATCAGGTTTTTATTACACCACTTGGAGGGAATTGGAAAATGGAGTTGGCAGCAAGTGAGAGTAGATGGCAGATCCTGACAGATTCCACCCGTAAACCTGGTCTGAATGATTTTGTCAGTATAAAACCATTCTTAGCCTTATTATAAGTGAGTTTTTAAAGTTACAGGTGTGACACATTAACAGCACCTGACATTATGTATCTTGTATCAGGTATCTTGTATTTTGTGTATAATAAGTAATTATTACGTATGAAGGGATGCGTAGATGTAGTTATGCTTATTTACATTATGGGTCTTAGACAAGATGGTTCGACCTTGCTATTATCATATATGATCACATATAATTCAACATTTCTGAATATATGCATGTTGTGGAAATGCACAGTGTGGTAGTGAAACAATTTGTTTTTATGTTTAGTAACTGTCTATGATATTTTATTATCAACTTTTATTTCATGATTTTTTATAATAGTTAGTATATAAGTATTTAATAGGGTTTTGTGTGGAATGTAAAATTATTTATATTTTTCAATAACATTGACATATTACATAAATATATATATGCAATAGGATGGCAGTTCTAGATGGGACTTATATTATTAGATACAGTAGGGGGATCATTTTATTAAACAGTATGTATTTTATGAGATGTACGATAAATGGCAGAATGCATTAGAGTAGGTAATTTATAACTTATGTTATTATATATCAGTAGTTAATGTATGTGCTACCTACACTTAGTAAAGGGTAAATTGCATATATTTTTGTCTAAGTATAGTGATCAGTATGTCTTTAAAGTTTTTGGCAGCAACTAGAGCAATTATACAATTAAGTTCAAAAGGTAGAGTACTTAAGCAGTAGAATACTAGCAGTATGTTGTTCTGATGAAGACTGTGTATAACAGTTGAAAGCGCTTAACCCTGTCTTTTGTATCGTGTGGAGTTACATTAAACAAATATATTTCATCACCAGGACGAGCAGTGATTCTTCAGTGTCGGCGTCCAGATTTTTTATTTGGTTGGTGTTCATTCACTATTTACAGAATGAACTCAATAGTGTCAGAGTAATGACATTGTGCATTTTTCTGATGTGGAAGTTATATTTTTCTACAGCTGTTTTAAGTGCATAAATAATACTATCAAGTAACATAATCTGAATGCCATTAGGAGTGTTTCACAGAGGGTCATGAAACATGATGCTTAAGATACTGATGATACTTTCAAGATTTATTCTGAATTATTGACTAGTTTAGGTTGCCTGCCAGGGGAGTACAACACTATGACTTCACCTGAGGCTGTATCCGGAATTATTGCACCAAGAAGACTTTCAGCAGTGCCTAGAAGCAGGACTAAGTGGAAACTGAAGTGCATAGAGACCTTGAATGTATCCGTTAAGAAAGGAAAACTCGCCAAAAGGATCAATACCCCTGTGCCAGTGGTGATGCAAGACAAGAATCAAAACTGCATAGACCTTAAAGACTTAAACAAATGGCTGAAAAGGAAGCATCATCACCTTCAAATCATTGAAGTAGTCATTGTAACTATGTACTTCATTCTAAGTGCTCTGTGCAGGATGCTAATCAAGTGTTCTGGCAAATTAGGCTAGACAAATTTAGCTCCCCTCTTTGTGGATACATTTTTTCCGAGCTTGCCTTATCACCAAAAGTGTTTTACAGATCAACAGCTGAATGACTGGAGGGCTAGAAGGAGTAGTCAGTATAACTCATGACATTCAGGTGTGGGAGGCTACCAAGCAATACCACAATATGAAGGCTTTTAAGTTTCTGGACAGACTGTGGTTTAACGACTTGAGACAGAATAGAAATAGTCAAATCTGTTTGCCTACTCATGACATGACAGGTCTTATTTTTTTTTTTAATTTGGTAACCAGGTAAGCCCACTAGCAATAAGTGCTCATTTTCAAAGGCATCATGCAGTCAATGTCTTATTAAGTAATGTTTTCATAATTCCAAATTGGTAATTGGAGTCTAATGGAATTATATGATTCTTAGGTGTAGGGCAATATCTTTCTAAGTTCTTTCCAAAGGTATCAGATATTATAGCATCACTCGTGGTGCTCTTGAAGCATGCTATTGTATGATTTAGGTCAAAAGAAGAAGAATAAAAGGTTTTTAATTCTATAAAAAGCTTGTTACAGAGGCTCATACTACAAAGTTGTGTTATGTTTTACAACAGGTACAAATGGATACTAGCCAATACTGGTTTGGAACAGTAATAATGTCAATAAGGTAGACCAGTAGCATATGGATCAATAACTTTAGTAAAAGCATAGACATGCTACATACAAAAGAGAAAGAAATGCTATCAATAGTTCTTGATTGTCAGAAATGCCATGGATATATTTACAGTAAGTTAATTGCAGTAAAGCTAGAGCATTAGCCAGTGCAAAAGTATTTTCAAGATGTCTCTACACAATGCTTCAGCAAGGCTACAGAGAATGTAGCTGAAATATGATTTACATGTTCAGTATAAACCTATTGATTCATATGGTTGACATACTTAACAGATCTTACTTGTAAAAATGTAAAGAAGACTTTGTAGGGAAAACTTTGGTTTTTTTTTTTTGCTTATTTCACAAATGTGTATTTTAGCTGGGAACAAGAAACAAGGAATGTGTGTCCATGCAGCTGAGCAGAAAAAAACAGGAATCAAACAGTAAAAAGCTCACGTAGTGTCTGATCTTCCAGGACTACGCCCATATAAGATAAAACAGTTCACTCCACATAAATAAAGCAAGCAAGAATCTTTAATAAAAAGTTTGAGGGTGGAGAACCATTTATTTTCTAATTTTAAAATGCCATTTTTTATGATTTTAAAATTAAAAAAGAATTACAGGAAAGCCAAATAATTATGGCACTCAAACTAAATGGATTAAAGAATGACATTTCCAAATAATTAATAGCTGTTTTACATTACTTTTGAAGTTGTCTGTGCTAAATGTGTTGTACTTAACCCTCAGAGCACCCCTTTGGCAGTGTGGTCACTTGTGGAAGTAGGCACTCACTTTCAGCAAGCACCCTTGTTTCCTGGTAAGGTGGACTTAACTCTGCACTTCCATAAACCACTGCATGAAACAGGAGAGGTACCCTTACATTTCTCAGTGGAGAATTTAGCTCTATTCCACAGCTGTGTAGAGCAGATAAAAAGAGGTGAAAGTGATGGTCCAAGTATTGTATACCTTTGGAACACCTTAGTGGAGTTTTTTCACATACACAGATAAAGTCTTGGAGATCAATTACTCTGGCATTTCAAAATTGCCTCCTACCTTAACTCACTATGCTATGAGAGGGCAGTGATTAACCAGTTTACTAGGGAGTGATTGCTGGACTTCTCATTTACCCTAGTACACAGAATGAATATTAAGCACAAACAGTCATAATCATAAAGCAGTTCTCTATGAAGCTGATTTTTGCAGTTTCTTTGAAGATGAGTTACTCCCAGGGTATAAATTACTGAAATTCCCAGAAAGAACCAGCTGAGATGTAACATTTGTTGACCCTCTTTAAATTCCAAATGAAAAGTATGACAGCATGTTTAGCTTTGTGGTACAGATTGTCAAAGTTCAGCCCTTAGAACCCCCTCTCAAAGATGAACAGAGAGACCAGGATTGTCTTTCTTCAGTTTTTGTTGGGTGGTTGAATTTCTTTTTAATGAGAAGTTGAAACTGCCACATATATGGATGGTAACATCCACTAATATGTACAGTAACATCTCTTTCTTGTCTTTCTACCATATCCTTCCTATAGGAATTGCTGAAACTCAGTGAGGATTTGGCACCAGTCATATGAGGCTTGTGTCAGGCCTTGGAAATAATAAGCATATGGGGGAAGAGTTGTACTGTCTGACCAAATCTTCAAACGATACAAGCTGTTTGTTGATATTTCTAACAATACAGTGAAGTATTCTGCTTATTTTGCGAGTGGCTCAAAATAAGCTCCACAGAGGTACAGCACTGTAATAGCTGGTGAGGTGGAGGGTCTGGAGTTAAACACCACTTGGTAGGAGGCAAGCTCCTTGATAAAATTTCTGTAAGAATGAGAGATAGAGAGATACAAAAAAGCTGCTATGAATCCACGTAGTAGCTCTTTGCCTAGACCTGAAATATTTTTTTTATCTCATCTCCAATTTTTTTGGTCATCACTATACAACAAACAGATGGAATACTAATTCTGACATTTAGTCATTCACCTTTATTTATATATATAGGTCTAATTATAGCACTTTTCGGTGCTTCTGGTTTGCTGCATCCTCGAGCAATGTGTACCTCTCAAGATGAAAAACAGACTAAAAACTGACTTGGAATTCAAAGAAGTTCTATAGTTTGCTACCTGTATACTTCTTGTCAGTGTCAGGCAGCCAACGTTTTACAGTAGGGCTCATATTGGATGTCTGACAAAAGGCATCAAACCAGGGGGTCTACTGCTTTGTGGTAGTGACTGGGAGGCCTGGGTTAAGAAAAATGTTTGTTAATACTGATGTCCATAGAACAGAGCAAGTAAATGCTTCAAGGAGTTTATGTCTACTGGTAGGAGTGCTGTGGCTTAGGATAGGCAGGGAAGGCATCTCTCCAGTGCGGGTGCTGAATTCAAACTGCAGGAGCTGCAGAACTAATGCAATTTTGATATGAAAAAATGCTGTGATTAGTTAGCTTGATCAAATGTCAAGCAAAAGACCTGACTATGTACCTCATTGGTAACCCAGAACTTTTTTTTGACACTGCATGTTTTCACCTGCTATACTCTGCCCTGCAGCAGCATTTTTATCTCAGATCAGCTGTTGTGGATTCTAATCCTAGTCAAAAGCACCAGTGTTAAGTACCCTCCTTACATAACTCTATCCACTATTCCTTTATTTGAGCTGTATACTTGTCAGATTATTCTCCCCGCCAAGTGTCCAAGTTAGGAAGTTCCCACTCTGGGGATTGTGGCCTTAATGGACATCTGTACATGCCCTAATATTGCCTCAATTATTAGCTCTGTGCTGATAAAGGTAGAGTTATTGCACTGTCAGATGGCCTAGGACAGAACAAATAAAAAAAAAGTCAGTTAAGAGAAGGACCTGCTCTTAGGTTTGCATATTCCCCCCCCCCTGAGATGATAATAGTAAGGCAGTTCCCTACACTTACTAACAGACGTACTAGATTCTGGCTGCCACCAAGAAACTCTGTTGATCAAACTGAGCTATTGTCACCCATTAAGGGAAAGAGAGGTACCGACACACCCACCTCTCTGTCTTTCCCATCCTGGATAGAATTCCAGATACCCAGGTTCATTTTTGAGTCTGGCATTTCTATTGCTGAAAACACAGCAAAAACTGAACTTTGATAATCAGATTAGAGGCTAACATGTTTAGATATAAATAGTATGCATATATATATATATATATATATATATATATATATATACACACACACACACACACACACACACACATATATATATATATATATATATATATATATATATATATATAGTAAATGGGACAGAAGAAAGAAATTAGGAGAGAGAAGGTGGGTACCTATGGCTTACATACAGCAATATGGATGATCTTGGGTGTCCATAAAGGTAAGTAGCAGATAACCAGTCAGATAAAGAGGGTCTTTTTAATTTAATTTAACTGCAGTTAAGGATGGAGACCAAAGGAGTTAATGTGTTGGTAAATGCTCCTACCAACTTCACAAATCTTAAAACTCTACAGGACGAAAGGGAGTTGAATGAAAGAGGGATAAAACCAAAGAGGGATAGCATATAGGGATACAGTACAGTTAGAAAGCAGAAGGTATGCTGCATCCAAAGACTCTCTGCAAGTAAGAGCCTAGAAGTGTCCAGTTTTATAGGGAAGAGAAATTAGTTGAAGGGATTTGTGATATATTATTGGCACATAAGCAAATGAAATGTGGAGGGGAGGTAAAGAATGCAGTGATACAGCTTAAGCGTACTTTTTTAAGGATGGGTTGTAGACGTATAGATAAAATGTTCTCCAGACAATAAACAAGCAATGGAGACACACAGTGTACCATTAACAGTACACATCTCTGCAGGAAACTTTTGGAAATATGGAGTTTTTAGCACTGAGTTTTGATATTTGTGTGGTTTGTGTGGCAATTTAGCAACACATTGCTTGCACATTAAATAAAACAATATTTTCAAAACATGAAATGGACTAGAAATAAATTTGCAAAACAGTATTTATGTACCAGTGGTTTCATATCTTTCCAGGAATGCTACTAGAGGACTGTATGTACTTTGGCAACACTATAAACACATTTTGGCAATTACTAAGGAACAAAACTACAACATAGTGCTTTATAAGCCTTTTTTGTTACATCAGGAGCAGTATAAGAAGTCTTTTGGGGATTTAAAATAAAGACCTATGTGAGATTTGGCAGAAAGCCTAAGGATATGTTTAGCAACACTTTTGAACGTATCTTTATAGCAATAATTTGTTAAGATGATAGCATTTGTATGTCCAGACAGTAGTGAACGTTTTGATGTTGGCTACAGGCTTAACCACTTTTAACAATGTAATATTTGATAAACATGATAATATCTCCAGGAGAAATTGGATGAGGATTTAGCCTCCTACCATCTTCCATCTAGACTTGCAGCATTACTTCCTCATTTCCTTCTGTAGTCTTTGGCAGATTCTATGAGATTCTAAGAGCTATTTTGCAGTTGCACTTCAGCCCTTTTGAGCTACAGGGACTGTGTACCACTGTGTAGATGGTTGTGAGCAATGGACAATGATGGCCAATGCCCAGGGCCTTTTACTTCTACACATTTTGCTATATTTGCTGTCATCATGTAGTGGGGAGGCAGACACTAGCAGACTAAATTACAGGATGCAGAACGTGAAGTAAATGAAGGGGACAAAGTGGGTTTCATCATTCTGCTTTAACATTATGGGGATTAACAGTATGAACTTGTCATGACCTTCATCAAATAATCCGGAGTTTGATTCTTTCAGCCTCCATTTGTCTCCGGTGAAACTGAGCAAACCATTTAATTAGACAGTGTTACTGTGCCGAGTCTGAGAAAGGTCAGTGTTAATATGTGCTCTACCAGTTCGATAGATATATAAATAAACCATAGTTAGTTTTCTGGGACAAGAAATTTCCTGGAAAATCAGAGATGTTGTATAGATTTAGCAGGGACCAGGGGCCAGTGAAAGTCTATATATCTATCGAACTGGTAGAGCACATATTAACACTGACCTTTGTCAGACTCGGCACAGGAACACTGTCTAATTAAATGGTTTGCTCAGTTTCACCAGAGACAAATGGAGGCTGAAAGAATCAAACTCCGGATCATTTGATGAAGGTCATTACAAGTTTGTACTATTAATCCCCAGTGTTAACTAGCTGGTAATATTAAAGCAGAATGATGAAACCCACTTTGTCCCCTTCATTTACTTCACGTTCTGCATCCTGTAATTTAGTCTGCTAGTGTCTGCCTCCCCACTACATGATGACAGCAAATACAGCAAAATGTGTAGAAGTAAAAGGCCCTGGGCACTGGCCACCATTGTCCATTGCTCACAACCATCTACACAGTGGTGCACAGTCCCTGTAGCTCAAAAGGGCTGAAGTGCAACTGCAAAATAGCTCTTAGAATCTCATAGAATCTGCCAAAGACTACAGAAGGAAATGAGGAAGTAATGCTGCAAGTCTAGATGGAAGATGGTAAGTGGCTAAATCCTCATCCAATTTCTCCTGGAGATATTATCATGTTTATCAAATATTACATTGTTAGAGTGGTTAAGCCTGTAGCCAACATCAAACCGTTCACTACTGTCTGGACATACAAATGCTATCATCTTAACAAATTTTTGCTATAAAGATAAGTTCAAAAGTGTTGCTAAACATATCCTTAGGCTTTCTGCAAAATCTCACACAGGTCTTTATTTTAAATCCCCTAAAGACTTCTTATACTGCTCCTGATGTAACAAAAAAGGCTTATAAAGGACTATGTTGCAGTTTTGTTCCTTAGTAATTGCCAAAATGTGTTTATAGTGTTGCCAAAGTACATACAGTCCTCTAGTTGCATTCCTGGAAATATATGAAACCACTGGTACATAAATACTGTTTTGCAAATTTATTTGTAGTCCATTTCATGTTTTGAAAATATTGTTTTATTTAATGTGCAAGCAATGTGTTGCTAAATTGCCACACAAATTTCAAAACTCAGTGCTAAAAACTCCATATTTCCAGAAGTTCTTGCAGAGATGTGTGCTGTTAATGTTGCACTGTGTGTCACCAGTTCTTGTTTATTGTCTGGAGAACATTTTATCTATACATCAACAACCCATCCTTAAAGAAGTACACTTAAGCTGTATCATTGCATTCTTTACCACCCCTCCACATTTCATTTGCTTATGCGCCAATAATATATGACAAATCCCTTTAACTAATTTCTCTTCCCTATAAAACTGGGCACTTCTAGACTCTTACTTGCATAGAGTCTTTGGATGCAGCATAACTTCTGCTTTCTAACTGTACTGTATCCCTATATGCTATCCCTCTTTGGTTTTATCCCTCTTTCATTCAACTCCCTTTCGTCCTGTAACGATTTAAGATTTGTGAAGTTGGTAGGAGCATTTACCAACACATTAACTCCTTTGGTCTCCATCCTTAACTGCAGTTAAATTAAATTAAAAAGACCCTCTTTATATGACTGGTTATCTGCTACTTACCTTTATGGACACCCAAGATCATCCATATTGCTGTATGTAAGCCATAGGTACCCACCTTCTCTCTCCTAATTTCTTTCTTCTGTCCCATTCACTATATATATATATATATATATATATATATATATATATATATATATATATATATATATCTAAACATGTTAGCCTCTAATCTGATTATCAAAGTTCAGTTTTTGCTGTGTTTTCAAAAATAGAAATGCCAGACTCAAAAATGAACCTGGGTATCTGGAATTCTATCCAGGATGGGAAAGACAGAGAGGTGGGGGTGTTGGTACCTCTCTTTCTCTTGATGGGTGACAATAGCTCAGTTTGATCAACAGCATTTCTTGGTGGCAGCCAGAATCTAGTACGTCTGTTAGTGAGTGCAGGGAACTGCCTTACTGTTATCATCTCAGGGGGAGGGGGGGAATATGCAAACCTAAGAGCAGGTCCTTCTCTTAACTGACTTTTTTTTATTTGTTCTGTCCTAGGCCATCTGACAGTGCAATAACTCTACCTTTATCAGCACAAAACTAATAATTGAGGCAACATTAGGGCATGTACAGATGTCCATTAAGGCCACAATCCCCAGAGTGGGAACTTCCTAACTTGGACACTTGGCGGGGAGAATAATCTGACAAGTATACAGCTCAAATAAAGGAATAGTGGATAGAGTTATGTAAGGAAGGTACTTAACACTGGTGCTTTTGACTAGGATTAGAATCCACAACAGCTGATTTGAGATAAAAATGCTGCTGCAGGACAGAGTATAGAGGGTGAAAACGTGCAGTGTCAAAAAAAAGTTCTGGGTTACCAATGAGGTGCATAGTCAGGTCTTTTGCTTGACATTTGATCAAGCTAACTAATCACAGCATTTTTTTCATATCAAAATTGCACTAGTTCTGCAGCTCCTGCAGTTTGAATTCAGCACCCGCATTGTAGAGATGCCTCCCCTGCCTATCCTAAGCCACAGCACTCCTACCAGTAGACATAAACTCCTTGAAGCATTTACTTGCTCTGTTCTATGGACATCAGTATTAACAAACATTTTTCTTAACCCAGGCCTCCCAGTCACTACCACAAAGCAGTAGACCCCCTGGTTTGATGCCTTTTGTCAGACATCCAATATGAGCCCTACTGTAAAACTTTGGCTGCCTGACACTGACAAGAAGTATACGGGTAGAAAACTATAGAACTTCTTTGAATGCCAAGTCAGTTTTAGTCTGTTTTTCATCTTGGGAGGTACACACTGCTCGAGGATGCAGCAAACCAGAAGGACCGAAAAGTGCTATAATTAGACCTATATACATAAATAAAAGTGAATGACTAAATGTCAGAATTAGTGTTCCATCTGTTTGTTGTATAGTGATGACCAAAAAAATTGGAGATGAGATAAAAAAAATATTTCAGGTCTAGGCAAAGAGCTACTACGTGGATTCATAGCAGCTTTTTTGTATCTCACTATCTCTCATTCTTACAGAAGCTTTAGCAAGGAGCTTACCTCCTACCAAGTGGTGTTTAACTCCAAGCCCTCCACCTCACTAGCTATTACAGCGCTGTACCTCTGTGGAGCTTATTATGAGCCACTCGCAAAATGAGCAGAATACTTCACTGTATTGTTAGAAATATCAACAAACAGCTTGTATGAAGAACATAGTTACAATGACTACTTCAATGATTTGAAGGTGATGATGCTTCCTTTTCAGCCATTTGTTTAAGTCTTTAAGGTCTATGCAGGTTCGATTCTTGTCTTGCATTACCACTGTCACAGGGGTATTGATCCTTTTGGCGAGTTCTCCTTTCTTAACGGATACATTCAAGGTCTCTATGCACTTCAGTTTCCACTTAGTCCTGCTTCTAGGCACTGCTGAAAGTCTTCTTGGTGCAATAATTCCTGATACAGCCTCAGGTGAAGTCATAGTGTTGTACTCCCCTGGCAGGCAACCTAAACTAGTCAATAAATCAGAATAGATCTTGAAAGTATCATCAGTATCTTAAGTATCATGTTTCATGACCCTCTGTGAAACACTCCTAATGGCATTCAGATTATGTTACTTGATAGTATTATTTATGCACTTAAAACAGCTGTAGAAAAATATAACTTCCACAGCAGAAAAATGCATAATGTCATTACTCTGACACTATTGAGTTCATTGCATTGTTTGTATATTTGAAGGAAAAATTAAACATTTTAAGGTTTCCCTGATAAAGCTGACTTGAATAACCTCTGGTATAGAATAGACTGTTGTGTAGGAAAAATCTTCCCACCATCTCACCCTGTTTTTCTTATGTTCTTAAATATAATGGCTCAGCCTTTTTAAACATCAAAGACTTCCATACTATACAACCAAAATGGTAACACAACACATACACTCTCACTTCCATACCTACCAGTACTGGTAGCACCCTTAAGGTCCCATAAGCCTGCCACATGTCCGAGATATGGTGACTCTATATTAAGACCCAGACACAGCACTCACCAGGCTGAAAAATGATTGGTTAACAGTAAGCTGCCTCTCTTGCATTAAGATTACAAATGCCATTGGGGCTGTTATGTCCCTGCACTGCCCTATATATACTCATATCCGTGTAGTTGCCCACTTGGGAATTAGGCATTCTACCCTACAGGAGATGAGAGACACTGCTGAGCATTTCCCCCACTCCCTTGAAGAAGGCAAAAGAGCTAGCATTGTGCATCATTCTACCTTTTCCAAGATAAAATAATTAGCTTCAATAATTGGCTAAAATTGTTGTCATTCTTGGGAGATCAAGTGTGTGTGCCTGCATAAGATTAAATAGTTAATATACCCACCTACTTTGTCACCCTTGATTTGTGCATATTGAGTAAAATGTTTGCTATCCCCATAATGTTTTTTTACGAGGAGTTCTCCTGTTGGACATCCCAACAGAGCAAACTCCAGTCTAGATAATATCTGGGTAGCAATGCTGAATTCCAGAAGCCTAAACAGCAAAATGTCTGAACTTCAAGCCTTACTTACCTTTGAAGAGATCAGCATTTGTATAACTACAGAAACCTGGTTACAGTGTAGTTATACCCTCCATCTGTTCTAATGTACAGCATCTATCATGCATTAAGATCAACTGGCAGCTATGAGGCATATCTGTATTTATTCAACGAAAAGTCACAAAGGAACAACACAGGAACTGCAAGGTGGAGGTGGATAGAACCCAACTGATAATGCAAGACAAGGACCTCGACTGTTGTGTAAAAATTCACTGCAGCTTAGATGAAATAAAAATAGGTTTATTACTTCCACGTTAAGCGCTTTCAGCTGTCCCCAGCCTTCATCAGAACACATGATCTCTCCAAACACAGCGTTTAAATACATATCTAATTAACTCCTTAATTACTAAATGGGTTAAAAAACCGCCAAAAAATTGTTAAAACAATACATAATGTCAAATCACTAAATTTACAAGACCAGCTTAATCATCCTTAAATATCACTACTAAATATACATATATAGTGAAAACATTATCATATGAAACGTTAAAATGTGTTAAAAGTTGTAAGTTAAAATTATACTGTTATCTAACTATCTTTGTTCACATATTCCTACTGCCTTGGTACGCCAAGCATAAATATACATCTTTTCACTCAAAATAGTTGATGACAATTATGCTAAAATAATCCCTGTATATAATTCATAATATGGCTTCTGAATATGTTATTCCAAAGCCAGAAATGGTTTTAAACTAATAAAATCATTAAGACCAGGTGGTGTTGTGGAGTCAGTCAGAATTTGCCACTTACTTTCACATAATGCTAACTTAGTTTTCCAATCACCTCCAAACGGTGTATTATCCACCTGTTCAATGATAGAGAAAAGAAAACTGTGGTCAACACCTTTATCTAAAATGTGCCTGCATAATGCGTTCTTAGTGTCACACTTCTCTATTCTATACTGATGTTCATAAATACGTCTATTTAGTTGTCTTTCAGTTTTTCCGATGTAATGGGCGTTACATGCTATACAGATGGCCACATATACCACTTGTTTGCTTTTACAATTCCCCCTTTTACATCTGATAGTGGTGTGACATATATCATCTATATTAATTGTTCTACTTGTATTGATGTATTTGCATTGTTTGCAGTTACCACATTTAGTGGTCCCTTTGTCTTTATCTCCTTTCAACCTGGTGTGACCGTCTTTTTCTAATATTCTCTTTAAATTTGGAGCTGTTTTAAAGACACATCTGGGTTTCTTACCCAGAATTTGCTCTTTGTCTATGATCGTCAGGGTTTTCCAGTGCCTGTCCAATATCTCTTGAATCAAATACGTTTTGGGGGAATACATGAGTACGCATACCCTCCCTGCAGGTATATTGGGTGTATCTTCTTTGGTGGTTGGTTGAAAGGTACCTAACAGTGGAATGTATTTTTTACCCCATTCCCGGGTAACGTATTTAATAGCCTCTTCCACCATCTTCACTGGGTAAGCTCTCATGATGAACATATCCTTGATGATGTCCATTTCAGTTTCCACCATATTTTTATTGGATGTCATCCTTGCCACCCGGATACATTGACCTTTGACTATGTTACTGAAAATATGGGGGGGATGATTACTGCTGTAATGGATATAATCATTAGAAAATGTTGGTTTTCTATAGATTCTAGACGAGAAGCCACTATCATTTTTGGTTAATAAAACATCCAAATAAGACATTTCTTTGTAACTATAATCAAATGTGAATTGTAAAAAATCCACTGTTTGATTAAGAAAGGTCATGAATTCCAGCAGCTTATCTTCTGATGCCCTCCACACGATAAAAATATCGTCTAGGTATCTAACATATAAGGCAATGTTGCTGTAATGAGAACTTTTGAAGATGTGCTCAGATTCCCATTCCGCCATGACCAGATTTGCAAAGATGGGGGCACACGCTGCTCCCATTGCAACTCCCCTGGTCTGTCTAAAATATTCTCCTTGATGTAAAATGTAGTTGTAATCCAACACAAGTGACATCATGTCACACAGGAGGCTGATCTTATCCCAAGAGAAGTCGGTAAACTTCGTTAGACTCCTTTCAAAAAATTCCAAACCTTCTGTCCTGGGAATGCTGGAAAAGAGATCCACGACATCTATGGTCAGCAAGATGGAATTGGTGTCCTGTAGTTCTTTCTTAATGGTCCCTAAAAATCTCCATGAATCCTTAATAATATGAGGGATACCATCATATGTCTTTTTAAGCCATCCGCCTATCAGCTGTCCTATTTTAAAGGTTTTGGATCTAGAACCTGACACGATTGGACGGAAAGGAGGTTGTTCGATTGACTTGTGCACCTTAGGTATGCCCACCATCTTTGCTAAAACTGGGTGGTCTACTTTCAAGAATGAATAGGTCTCATTGTTGATCCTATTGTCAATTAGATATTCCTCTAAGATGAGGTCTATGCGCTTGTGTCCAATGTTAACTTGGTTTAGGGATATGTTTTCGTAATTTCCTGAATGGTGGAGAATGTTGTTGATCTCCTGGTCATAATCCTTGGTAGAGTAAATCACGGCCCCTCCTCCCTTATCGGGTTTCATGACTCTGATATCCTTGTTCAGGGAAAGGTCCACTAGGCATTTCCTTTCCAACCTTGAAAGATTGTCCGAAACATCCCCATGCTGTTGTTTTTCTTTGTTGTATATCCAATAAATATCATTACAAACCAGGTGTTCAAAGTTCGTCACATGCGGATTAGCTGTAGGAATATAAGTGCTTTTTTTCTTAAGTGTAGTCCCTGCTATACCTATATGTCTGTGTTCAAGTTGGGGTTGTTTGTCAAACTGTAAGGCCAAGTTCAACTTCCGACAGTATTTCTTAACTTCTTTTATACTGTCTATGATGTTCCAACCCCTCGTTGGTATGAACTTCATACCCTTGCTTAATAGATGAGCACAGGTCTTGTCAATGTCAAGGGTGGTGTAGTTAAAAACCTTGAAACCTGCGTGAGTAATGATACTAGGAAAAGTGTCAAGTACCTTAGTTACAGTGGAATTCTCTTCTGGCATGGTCCCCACCATGATAGTGTCCAAAAAATTAGGCTCTACCAATGACGAGCAGTTTAGCCCGTGGAGTGGGAATGCCTGGGCTTGGCATCCCTCCATGCCAGATGGTATCTCCCCCCTTGAAAATTTTCTTCCCTACCAGCTTTATCCATGTCATTTTTCCTGAACCCATATCTAGCATGTGTGTCTATGTCCTTATGTCTAGGCCAGATATAAGCTCTCTCTCCTCTGTATGCCTCTAAATCCCTTTGAAGTTTCTTATCCTTTCTGCTCACACTAGTCTGCACTGACTCCTCTGCATATACAAATTGCTTAGCGTATAGTTCCTTCATATCATCATACTCATTGTGCTGTAAAATGTAACCTTGCATCGTTTCTACTTGATCTACCAATATACTCATTTTGTTGTCCATATATTGAATTAGAAGTTTCATGTACTCCTGCCCAAATCCATCAAATAATTTATTAAACTCTTTTTCCACTTCTGCAGTGTGCGTGATACCTAGAGGTAATTTAAAAAATCTAATACCTTTAGGCACAATGTTAAGTGATAGGCATTTCATTAAATAACTACGATCAATTTTATTATTTTTATATGTTTGTAGTTTTTTACCAAAGTCAGTGATATGCTCCCTCAAGGATGTACAATTGTTAACTTGATGATTATTACTATTGTTCTCACTTTTATCTTTGCAAAAGTAATCCCTATCATCACATAAAAAACGTTCCAACAATACATCTCCGTTTTTGGTTTTATCCTTTGATACATTGTCTTTCGCCCTTCCTATAAAATCACTTGTACTGTGACAGTTTACATAAGGACGACTCGAAGAGTCGTGCCTTACTCTTATAGGTACAGTACCTTTATTTTCACGACCATTCGTAGGATGTCCTTGTGTAAAAACTTTAGGACGTGCTCCACCATACTGGTTATCCAACCTTTTCCTGCACACGCTAAAATCAAAGGTACAGTCCTGTACCGAAAAATCATGCCTTTCACTGAGAAGATGGTCGTCATCCGTGTGAACTAAATCCAGTGTTTGGAATTCGTCCGCTTGGTTTCCTACTTCCGTATCGCCCTTACGCTCCGTTGTGTATACTCCTTGTTGCATCGCCTCCGAATCAAGTAATGCCTTTGGAAAGCCGCAATCCGGTGTACTGACATTGTTGTAGTCAAGCGGTCCCTGCCGACGCTTCCGCATCTGCGTACCATGGTCTTTGTTGGCTTTGGTAACATCCGCTTCGTCCTCTGACGTGGTGTGCACCATACGTGCTACTACGATCTCCGTAGACCCTCTTAAGTCCATTCCTTCGTTTGGCTTGTCCTTTCCAGTGGTATCCGATA
This sequence comes from Protopterus annectens, assembly GCF_019279795.1. Classification (NCBI taxonomy): domain Eukaryota; kingdom Metazoa; phylum Chordata; order Ceratodontiformes; family Protopteridae; genus Protopterus; species Protopterus annectens. Next base: position 808,965,635 of record NC_056751.1, on the reverse strand, counting down.
CCATTTGATTAAATAAAGATAAAAGTTTATGCACCTCTCCTTGGAGTGCTGTGAGGTCAGACCTCAACTCGAGCAACAAGTCCTTGGAAATGGAATCAGTGGGTTGCTGTTCCCCTTCCATCCGAAATAACTCAACGAAAAGTCACAAAGGAACAACACAGGAACTGCAAGGTGGAGGTGGATAGAACCCAACTGATAATGCAAGACAAGGACCTAGACTGTTGTGTAAAAATTCACTGCAGCTTAGATGAAATAAAAATAGGTTTATTACTTCCACGTTAAGCGCTTTCAGCTGTCCCCAGCCTTCATCAGAAAATGGTAACACAACGCATACACTCTCACTTCCATACCTACCAGTACTGGGAGCACCCTTAAGGTCCCATAAGCCTGCCACACATCCGAGATATGGTGACTCTATATTAAGACCCAGACACAGCACTCACCAGGCTGAAAAATGATTGGTTAACAGTAAGCTGCCTCTCTTGCATTAAGATTACAAATGCCATTGGGGCTGTTATGTCCCTGCACTGCCCTATATATACTCATATCCGTGTAGTTGCCCACTTGGGAATTAGGCATTCTACCCTACAGGAGATGAGAGACACTGCTGAGCTTTTCCCCCACTCCCTTGAAGAAGGCAAAAGAGCTAGCATTGTGCATCATTCTACCTTTTCCAAGATAAAATAATTAGCTTCAATAATTGGCTAAAATTGTTGTCATTCTTGGGAGATCAAGTGTGTGTGCCTGCATAAGATTAAATAGTTAATATACCCACCTACTTTGTCACCCTTGATTTGTGCATATTGAGTAAAATGTTTGCTATCCCCATAATGTTTTTTTACGAGGAGTTCTCCTGTTGGACATCCCAACAGAGCAAACTCCAGTCTAGATAATATCTGGGTAGCAATGCTGAATTCCAGAAGCCTAAACAGCAAAATGTCTGAACTTCAAGCCTTACTTACCTTTGAAGAGATCAGCATTTGTATAACTACAGAAACCTGGTTACAGTGTAGTTATACCCTCCATCTGTTCTAATGTACAGCATCTATCATGCATTAAGATCAACTGGCAGCTATGAGGCATATCTGTATTTATTAATACCATCACTTTCTCTCATGAGATTCCACAACATACACACCTGACACTGGCTGAAGTCCCAGTAATCCATAATAAAACTAATTACCACATTATATTCAGTTATTCACTCCAAGCGGAATAGTTTGTTAGAATAGTTAATCATCAAATCAAATAGCTTTCTTATGGGTGACCAGCTATCAACACATATACTGGTGAATATATACTAAAACAATTAATATGCTCAGAAATATTTGGACTTCAAGAAAGCTCATACAATTCAGCAAATTGCTTCCTTGTCACCAGAGGTGCCAAACTTCTGTATCTTATTCTCCTTAAAATTTTGTTTTGTGACCTCCTAATAATTCCTCTACAGTCAGGGATTACTCCGGAACCAATTACTTACTATTTACTAATCTTATTGATAATCACAAAAGGTATAGCTCCATAGCAAACCCTCTCCTTGAGGTTGCTGTCCACCCCTCTGAAATACCTCTCAACTGTACAGATTTTCTCAGAATGTCCAGATTTGTGCCTCATATGTTTTATCTGTTTCTCATAAAATTGTACTTTTCTTGCAAATCATTGGCAAATCATGGATGTCAGAAAACAATGACATACATTTGAGATTCAAACTTCATACCCTTCAGATAATTCATGCTAATGTAAAACCTGTTACTCTGTCAGCTTTCTAAGTTTCTAAGAGTAATATTTAAAACTTGTCCTTATTTTTGGGCCTTTGTCCCCCCATTATTTATGGCTTTGTCCAGATGTCTTACTCTAAGAAAATATGAGGTATGTCTCTGAATTGTACCCCCTTTAACTGCATTGAGGTATCCATACACATAGCACAGTAGAAAGCACTCTGCACGTATGAGCATGCAAGGCTGAACCAAATCCTGAAGAAAACACGAATAGCCAGCATGTGGGAAAAAGGCACAAAATACCAAAGCAATTTGGATTAAGCCAAAAGGCTAAATCCCTTTATCGTCCATACCGGTTTCGGCCACAAAGCCTTCATCAGTGGAACAGTATCATAAAACAAAACACACAATCCTACCAAAATAGACCCCCCCCACCACCAATAGAAAAATAACCCTGCCCACTACAATACCAAAAGTCACTCCTTCCATAATATACAAATAACAGTTCAGAAAAATTAGCCTGTAACTAAATCAGCACCAGTCTAAGAATGTAATATGCATACAAATATGCACCAAAAAACAGAATTTCCAATAGAGAAAAAAAGTTAGAACCATGCAAACCTAATCTAGGCAAAATAGTTATTATAAAGAATGCAACATTACAAGTGGTCATTAAGTCCAGTAGGGACTAGCCCCCCCCAACTTAATGATCCAATATTTTTCTTTTTTGTTTAGAATACTGTGCCATCCCTGTTTGTTGTTTCTATTCCCAGTAATTCTGTCAATAATCATGAGATGGAATTCCGCATTAGTATGTATCATACAAAGTCTATATAATGCATTGGTTTCATGCTTGTTATGAATATCACTACGGTGTTCAGACATTCATGTTCTAAGTGCACGTGATGTCTGACCAACATGAAAGGATGAACATTTACAAGTGGCCAGATAGATAAGCCAATCAGTCCTACAGTTCTCAATAAACTTCATATCATAAACTTTGCTGGTCTTTTTGCTGGTAAACTGTTTGAGTTTACTGACATAACGGCATGATGAACAATGTCCACAGGGAAACATACCAATCAAATTATCCCCGGATACTGTTAGTTGTTTATAAATAGCACCCCCACTGCCAGTATGTTTAAAATGGGAAAAGTGGGAACCCAATGTTTTACCCTTCCTGAATGAAAACTGACATGTGGTCCCTAACACTGTCCTTAAGTCATCATTAGCTAATAGAATATTCCAGTGTGTATGTATAGTGTCTCTAAGAGTGTTGATGTTACGCCCATAGGTGGTTACAAACCTAATGGTGTCAGCAGGGTCTGCTCTAGTTTTGGTTTTGAATTCCAATAAAGAATCCCTATCCTGACAACTGGCCCAATTACTAGCTGATATGATGTCAAATTCCATGTATTTTCTATTTCTGAACCTGTCACAAAGCTTTTGGCGTAACAGATCATAATCCTGCAAGGTGGAACTAATTCTCTTCATACGGAGAAATTGAGATTTGGGGATGTTGCAGATGGTATGGCTAGGATGTAAACTAGTGGCATGGAGCAAACTATTGTATTGGGGGTATTTGCGGAATACTCTAGTACTTAGAGTATTATCCACATTCCTCTGAACAGTGACATCCAGGAAATTGATTTCATCAACGTCCATGTTTAGAGTGAATTCAATACCCCATTTATTTTCGTTCAGGTATCGAACAAACTCATCCAAATAATTTGTATCAGCCCGCCATACCATCTAGCAATCATCCAGATATCTTCGCCAAATGTCAATTTCATCCAAAAAAAGATTATGTGAAGAGTCATAAATGAGTTGTTCTTTCAGGACGGCCATGAACAGATCTGCATAAATCGGTGCAAAAGAGGCACCCATGGCCGTGCCCTGTATTTGCCAATAGCATTCTCCCTGGAAGTAAAAAATGTTCTTAGTTAATACATGTTCCACCATGCATAGCAGCAATGTATTAAAGCCTGCAGAATATAAACTGGCACGTTCCAACCAAAATTGTAGGGCCTCAAGCCCGGCCAAATGGGGGGATGTTTGTATACAGGGCCTTAACATCAAGGGTGCAAAGCAACCACCCAGGTTCCAATTGTGTTTCTGATAACATTTTCAAAAACTGTGTGGTATCCTGTAATTGTGCCCTAATAAGAGTCAAAAGGGGTTTGAGATACTGGGTCAAAAATGCTGAGAGAGGTTCGGTCAAGGGAGAAACTATAGGTCGCCCTAGAGGCTTGGTTAAAGATTTATGGATTTTCGGTAAAAGGTACAAAATCTGTTTTTGTGGGTCCCTTACAGTGAGATGAGTTTTGGTAATTTCACTAATAATACTCTCTTCTACCACCTGACTCAAACATGAATCAATATCCCTCTTAAAGTTTGGTGTTGGATCCAGGGGCATAGCCATATAATGCCGAGGGTTGGACAACTATCACTTACCCTCATCCAGATAATAATCTGTATCCATTACGACTACTGACCCTCCTTTATCTGCTGGTAAAATAACCACACTATGGTTATTCTTGAGCTGACCTAATGCTTCATTTTGCCCAGTAGTAAGATTATGATCCAGTACTAAAGAATCACCCATGTTAAAGTGTAAATCCCTGAGAACAGCCTGCAAAAAAATAGAGACAATACAATTCAATAGTGAAAACACAGCAGCATCTAAAGATACATAATATTAATATACATATAGGATACATATATGCAGTACATACAGTATATAGTCCAGTATAACAGAACATTCCAACATAAGTGAACAGTGAATATATAAAAAAAAAATATTTTTTCCTCCTCTCTGTTCCTCGAGCTGGGTAGCAAGCATTAGATACTAAGCAGATTTCTGGCAACAGGACATAAGGAGGAGTCATTTATCCCAAGCAGCGTCCTAGCACCAGCATAGTTATATGGTCTAACCTGGGGAGTAACATGTGCAGTGCCAATTAGTTATGTAGTGGGTTTTGAGATGTTTTTTTTAAATTGGGAAGTAGAGGTGGTAGAGGTAAGGTGGCTTGGGAGTGAGTTCCAGGTTCTAGCAATAGAGCAGGCAAAGAGAGATTTACCTGCATCATTTCTGTGTTTGATGACAGTTATGTGGTTCTGATCACTTGATCTAAGGGTCCTGGTGGTGGTGTAGGGGTGAATTAAGTTTTGAAGTGCTGGGGTCTTATCACAGTGGTAGTAGAGTTTATGTGCTATTGAGAGTTGGTTGAGTAGGAGTAGTTGAGGTAATTCTAGCCAATTTAGTTGTTTAAGGGCAAGACAGTGATGGGATCTATGAAAGGAATCAGTAGCATATCTGGCAATCTTGTTGTAGCAGGATTCCAGTTTGTTTAGTTCACTGTGGTGAAGATTAGTTAAGATAGGGGAGGCATAAAGGAGAATGGATAAAAGGTGGGTTCTTGCTAAGGTGGCCTTGGTAGGTCTAGTGATGAACTGTCTATTCCTGCAGAGGAGACCAAGCTTTTTGTTGACTTTCTTAATTGTTTAGGCGATATGAATGTCAAATCTTAGATTATTGTCGATTTCAACACCTAACAGTTTTATGTGTGTAGTTGGGGTAATTTGTATGCTGTCTCTAGAAGTTATGGTAAAATCATTATTTATAGAAGGAGATCTACCAGGGCTAAAGAGAATGAGGTTGTTTTATTTGGAATTAAGAATATGTTTTATGTTAGTGAACCATTCCTCATAGGTTCATAGGTTCATAGGTAGGTACTAGGCTATTGGCCCAAGGGCCTACGTAAGCCTAGCCAACAAGGTTCCCTGGCTTACGCCACCCAAGAAAGTTATTTTCCTGTGCCACTGTCGAGCAGAGACACAAAAGTGATCCCCGGGGTGTATTTCCTATTTCCCATCCACTCGTCAAGATTTTTCTTGAAGAGTGCTAATGAAGAACTTTGCTTGAGATAGATGGGTAGCCTGTTCCAGAGTATGGAAAGTCTCTGGGACAGGAATCTATCCCTCCAGCATGTCCTGTTTATTATGGTGACAAGGTTTAGCTTCTTAGAGCATGTAGCTCAGAGGGATTGGGATTTCTTTAGGTGTAACATGTCCAACATCTCTGGGTTTGACATAGCTTTATATGTTAGGCAGAGATCACCTCAGAGTAGGTGATATGCTACAGAGTAAAGCTGGAGTTTTTTGAGACGGTCAGTGTAGGGCATTAGTTTGAAGCCAGTAATCCTCTTTGTGAGGTACTTCTGTGGCCTTTCCAGCTGCTGCAGCTGTCTTGTGAGGTACATTCCAAAAGGGGCGTTGTACTCTATAATGGGTCTAATGAGCATTGAGTAGAGAGGGACAATGACCTCTTTTTTCCTGGATGAGAACCCTTTTATGATGAGATGTGCCACGTAGAAGGACTTCCTGACTACTGTGTCGATGTGACTATCAAAGGAGAGACTACTGTCCACCTGGGCCCCAAGGTCTCTTATCACACATTCGGTATTAAATTGATTGCTGCCTGTGTGTTAGTTCATGGGTACAGAGATTTTACCAAAGGGGATGACACTGCACTTTTTGGCATTGAGCTTGAGGCCATGGCTCTGACACCAGGCATCTGTCTCAGCGAGGCCCTTTTGTATGATGTCCACATCATTTGGGGACTTGACTATGACTCCTAGTTTGCAGTCATCTGCGAACTTCATTAGCCAGAGGTCTTCTGTGTTAGCCTGTACTTCAGAGAAGCAGATACCAAACAGGAGAGGTCCCAAGACAGAATCCTGTGGTACTCCACTTGTCACTGCTTTGAGGTCAATTTGGAGTCTGCAACTTTTACAGTCTGGGTTCTGTCAGTGAGCCAGTTGGCAACCCATCTTGTGATGTAGGGATTTATACCTAGTTTAGTGAGTTTAGCTATAATTCCAGAATGGGGGATGGTGTCCAAAGCCTTGGCGAGGTCAAGATAGGCTGTGTGAACCACCTTACCCTCATATACGGCTTTGGTGACTGCCTCAAAGAAGTTGATCAGATTCAGGAGGCATGGTCTCACTAAGGCATGACCTCAGCTAAGGGGAAGTTTGTTTGGGTTATGGCTTTTAGTTCATGTAGGGTGGGGGAGGCACATATAATGGTGGTATCATATGCATATTGCACAACTGAGGCAGAGGGTGTGGATGAGGCTATTTGATTAGTAAAAAGTGAGAATAACAGAGGTCCTAGGATGGACCCTTGGGGGACACCTATGCCTACTGGTAAAAGAGGGGACAGTTTCTCTTGCCATAGAACTGCCTGCTGACGGTCTGTTAGGTAGTTTTGAACCATGATATGGTGGAGGAGCTTATGTTAAGTGTTGCTAGACTTATATGACATATAAACTTATATGGACTTATAGACATATGGCAGGGCTGTGCAACTACAGTTTAACAGACAACAAGGTGTACTTGGGCATACATGGCACTATATGTGGTACACATACAGGACTGTGTGCCTGCTTTTTAATAGTCTCCAAGGTGCTTAGGGCATTTGTGACACTACACATGATAGGCACAAAGTGATGTCTACTTATAGTGTTCATTAGGGGATATGCAACACAACAACAACACTGTTTGCCTATAGTTTAATAGTGCACAAGGTGTGCTAGGACTTGTGTGACACCACAGATGGTACACTCTTAGTGGCTCTGTCTGCTCACAGATTAATAGTGCACACAGTCTGCTAGGACATATCTCACACTACAGATGGTACACACAGTAGCACTGCCTGCCTAGAGTTTAATAGTGCATAAGGTGTGATGTGATACATGTGAGACTATATAAGAGGCACCAAGCATTTTCATCCTATAGTAGAATAGTGTACAATATGCATTAGGGAATATGTGATACTACATAGCATTTATACATTGTAGCATTGTCTATATACAGTGTAATAATGTATAAGGTGCATTAAGGCATGTACAAAATTACATAGGATCTACACACAGCAAAATATTGACAAAACAGTTGTAGCAATGAGGCTGCATGCAGTGGAGGGTGAGCAAGATGAGGAGTTACTGGAGGACTAGGCTGCTGGGCAGAACCATATTACACAGAGGTGGGCACAGTATGCTGCGGCACTGGCTAAGCAGCTGTGACTGTCATATAGCTTTGTGCCATGTAAAGCATTTACAATACAATAAATGTGATGCATGTAAACCCACACTCAGACTGTACTTACTCATGTGTAGGCTGGCTATACTGTGCATCAGGCATAGACAACCTAAGTAACAAAATACAAAGGCAGGGCATGGTTATCATCATTTGTATAGGTGTGGGAGGGAGCATGAGTGTACAGTGCCTTCTACAGGGAAATAAGTGGTGCTATGGAAACTGAAAATAACATTATAGACTGTTGGTTTGAGGTGTGAGTTGGGGGAACTATTGCAAAATTCTTTGTGAATGACCAATGTCACTGGAGAGGTGATTGTGTATGTGTTGAACTGGGAGCTATAATAATGTATGCGTGTGTGTGGGTGTCTGTGTGCACATGGATATGCTGGAACACAACCTAAGCAGGTGTTGCAGTACTATGATCCAGGACAAACATGGAAGATGTGTGGGCATCGTTTGTGTGCCTCCAGAAGTGCAGCTAGTTATTTTTGTGCCTCGTGCCATCCTTCAATCAGGTGCACCTCCAGGAAATATTGAAGTTCTTTACAAGGCAAGTTCTGAAGAAGAAAATACAATAAATGCTTTTTTCTTTTCTTTTTTTAATCTGTATCAACTGCTTTCTGCCATTGTAGCAAGCAATTGTTACAGTTTCTGCTAACATGGATCACTACAGTGCTCAGTTAAGAAAAAAAATGGTAGTTTTTCTTTTAAACTGTAGCAACTGCATTTTAGCTTATTTTTACTAGTTATTGCTTCTAGCAATTTATATATAGCACTTGTTATTGCCTGCTGCATACTTTTTACTGTATTTTATCGCTATTAACTAATCTGCATGGTTGAACTAAAATTGTCTGTTTACAGGGCCTGATAAATAAGGCTTTTACTATCATACTGTTTGTTAAGCTTTTTAGCTAGTTTCACTGTGTGAAAGATATTAACTGGAAATTTTCTCTATTTGCTAAGCACCTGTTTGTTTGTTCTGATTTCCTGCCAAGGAGTGTATCATATAACTGATTTGTTTGCAGTTAAAAGCATTCTGAAGAGTCTCCTTGCTCCTTTATCTGTTTAAAAACTTTCACTTTGTGGCTCACTGCTGTTTTTCTGCTGTGATAAACATTTCTGCAGTGTTTACTGTCTAAAAGAGTGTAGGCTAGTAGCTGTAGTATTATTCCCCACCCTCCCTCCTTGTTGGTGTCTTGCTGTTATACTTGGTGGCTTTGCAGTTGCCCGCTCCTACTGTAAATTTGATCTGGGACACTCCTCCAAGTCTAGTGTCATTAGCTCATTCTTCCTAATACAGAAAGAACATTTGAGCAGGCCAACCCACTTAGTTTCTTAACCTTGAATTATCTTCTGCTTTTCCTTTCTCCCTTTCCTTTACAAAAAAAATGCTAGAATCTCCCTGTGTTCTGCTTAACTGTATCAAAAAAAATGTTAAGCTTGTTTCCTGCCTTTCCTGTAACTAGTCTAGTCCAGATACAGATTTGCTATATCCAGGATGATTTGTAAGCTTCTGAGCCCCCCAAGCCTGTCTGTGTTGGAGGGAAGCCTTCTAGCTTATCAGTGAGAGTGGTAAGCACTAGGTAACCTATCTACCACATAAGGAGTGTTTTTTTGGCCCAGAAATTATAGTTATTACCATTTTAGGCAATTTTTCTATCTCTCTCAACTTTCTGATTTAAAAGCCCTCATTTGCACTTGTTTTCTTCCTGTAACTAGTCTAGTACAGATACGGATTCTTAGTTTTAGCACTTGAATTTGCTTATTCGTGCTCAGCACTTGTTCAGAACTTGCTGTAAGCACTAAATAAGTTACAAATTACTACAGCACTCAGCCATCCTCATTACCTAGAGGAAAACAGTTTTTGTACTTACTTTCATCACTTGCTTAGAGAAAAACAGCTCTTGCACTCACTTTTCTCACTTGTGTAGAGGAACATAGTTTTTTATTCAGGCATGTCCAAGGGTCAAGTCACAGTGTTCTCTCCTGTCTATCTGATGAATCTGTGCATCTTGGCACAATGTAGCAATTGCCTCATGTACACAGACAACCCTCTCCTCCTACCACCCAATACTACAACCTGTGAGAGATGCACTTATCTAGCAAAATTGGAGGTAAAGCTCTCTCCAACCAAGACTAAACTTGACAGTCAAGAGGAGAAGGTAAACACTTGCACACACCACACCACACTCATCACATAGTCCCACTAAACCTACACCACCAAAATCCACACATAGAAACACAAAAACATTCACGGAGGATCTCAATAATAATCTGCTCAAGCAACAGAGACCTCCAAAGCAGAAATGCAAGCAATGTCCACATCCCAACACAACCCAAATGACACATAGCCCACAGACTCAGTGTGCCACTCAACCACAGCCCATAAGGCAAAACAGCATACCCAGCACGCTAGTCATAGGTGACTCTATAGTCAGGCACACTGATGTCCCCCTCACCAGGCTAAACAAGGAGAAGGTTACTGTCAGCTGCCTGTCGGGTGCCAAGATCCGCCACATAACCCACACACTCAGGTCACTTCACAACAAGAACAAATATGACTCTGTTATTGTCCATGTTGGTGTGAACGACCTGAGACATACCTCCCTGGACTACATGAAAAGAGACATGGAAGAGCTCTCCGATCTTGTAGCCCAGGCAGGTATGACCCTAGGAACCTTACTATAAAGGCAGCACAGCAGAAGAAAACAAAATGGAATAAACAGTACTGGAAAATGCAGCTCAAACAAGTTGAATCAAGATAAAACCATTTATTGTAAGCGCGTTTGTTTAGAACAATCTCCAAACTTCCTCAGAAGAGGAGTGGTCATTAAAATGACCCATGTGGTATGTGTAATCAGTGCTGTCATGTATTCTCTGGTTCACAAATTAAAGTAGCTAACAAGGCAATTTCTATAAGGGGAAGGTACAGCTGCCACATACAGGCTGTGGTTTACATTGCATTTTGCTTACAGTGTCCTGCCTTCTATATGGGTAAAACCCAGCGCAAACTAGCTCAAAGAATTTATGAGCATTTTTAAGAGGTTTCAACCAAGAAAGAATCCAATGCACTATTTAGACATCTTAAGATATTTTCAGATCATGTTTTTAAATTTGTAGTGGTGCATCAGCTTAAAAGGGATTCTGAGGGGGGGGGGTCCCTGGAAAGTATTTTTAGAGCAAAAGGAAACCTGGTGGCAAGTGTTTTTAAATGCAAGCTTTCCCCCTGGTTTAAAAGATGCAATTTCCATTTCCAGTTTATTAAAGTTAAAGGTTTCTGACAGGTAATATTCTTGTCAGTTTAGGTAAAGGCTGTAACAGCAGAGAGCTACATATGCCTATGTGTATATATATATATATATATATATATATATATATATATATATATATATATATATATATATATATATATATATATATATATATATATATATATATATATATATTCCCAGCATAAAAATGGTTAAAATGCTTAGGGTATTATTCTAGTGTTTCATTGGTTTAAAGGTTTTGAATTTGCTGATGTCATGTATAAATTGAGTGTGTTTTTTAAAATAAGTTTGTCTGAGGAAGTTTGTAGATTGTTCTAAATGAAAGCACTTACAATAAATGGTTTTATCTTGATTCAGCTTGTTTGACTGAGCTGCATTTTCCAGTACAGGTTTATTCCATTTTGTTTTCTTCTGCTGTGCTGCCTTTTTAGTGAGATTCCTGGTTTGTTGGTGTTTGTTTTACACAGGTATGACCCTAGCCCTGAGTAGCATCCTGCCATCGCCCAGAATGATACCGCAGTACAAGGACAAAATGGTTGACTTCAACAATTGGCTAAGCTTCTGGTGTCATTCTAAGGGGATCTAGTAGCTGTCTGCCTGGCATGACATGGTCGAAAGACCATGATGCTTTGCCAGATATGGCCTGCACCTGTCACCCCTGGGATTCCGGATACTGGCTAAGGCTCTTGCTGCCTCTATAGTGCCTTTTTTAGGCAAGATTCACCTCCATAACAGGTACAGGCAAGCAAAAACTGAGGGTAATGCTACTCAGTGCTTGAAGTCTAAATCTCAAAATGCACTCACTCAAGGCACTCCTTAAAATGGAGAACATCGATATCTGTGCAGTGACTGAGACCTGGTTCAAGGCTCCAGAGAGCACCCCTACATTAACAGGCTATAATTCATCCCACAATTTTCAACCATCTAACCTGGACTGGAACACCAAAGGTGGAGGTGTGTCCATATTCATTAAGGATATCCGCACCTCCTGGCTAGTTGCTCAGCATAATGCATCTGAGGTTATCCAAGTGCAGCTAACTCTGGGCAAAACTGCAATCCAAATTGTAGCTTGCTACAGATCCCCCACCATGCCCCAGGATTCCCACTCCTCTTTTCTTGATATACTGGAAAATATTAGGGTTCAACCAAACACCCTAATAATGGGTGATTTCAACTACCCCACCATTAACTGGGAAAACTACTCATGTACCAACTCCTTCGCTCACCGCTTTCTGGAATTCATAAATTCCAATGCCCTGGATCAACTTATCCACACCCCCTCCAGGGGCAACAGTATCCTGGACCTAGGCATTACCAATATGAGTGACCGGTGTTCCACATCTGAAGTCAACTCCTTGTTGGTCAGATCCGACCATAAGCTAATCATCCTAGATATCCACATCCCACCCCCACCCCTCATTAAGGAAACCATGGTAAAAAATTTCTCCAAGGCCAACTTCATGCTTCTTAAGACAGAAGTGGCGAACTTCATGTCACCGATGCAGATGGACAATATAGTTATGACTGCTGAATCCTACACAAATGCACTCTATAAGCACTTACACGAGTGCATGGATCGTGCTATCTCAAACAGAACCAAGACGTTATCCTCCAAAAAAAGGAAGCCAGTCTGGTGGTGGTTATCCCCTGCCATAAACAAACTCTACAACAGAAGGAAGAAACTGTTGCAAAAGAGAGTAAAATCCCATGAGTGGAGGAGCTCCCTGGTCAGCTTCAGTAAGAAGCTGAGATCCCTTATAAGATCCACCAAAGCTAGCTACGAAAACAAAATCACCACTGATTCTAAGGACAACCACAAAGCATTCTATAGCTATGTCAGGAATCTCAATGTCAACATCCAGAACTGCTCTGAGTTACAGCACAATGGCACAAAAATTACAGAACCAACTGATATTGCCAACATCCTGGCAGATAGGTTCAGTGCTAACTTTATCCCCCTCTCACCCTCTAAAGGGCCCATATTTATACAGCAAGAATGCAGAGTCCCTGTAATCACAACTACACAGGTAAAAGCTGCACTCTCTAAAGCCAAAAACACAGCATCCATGGGACCGGACATCATCCCAGGCTGCATTTTACACGAACGCCAGAATGAACTGGCTCCCCACCTAAGCACCATGTTCAGTCAGAGCCTCACGTGAGGCTTTGTGCCCACTGAATGGTGCACAGCGACAGTTATCCCACTCCACAAAGGGGGAGCCACCACTGATCCTGGGAACTATCGCCCTATTAGCCTGCTGAGCCTGGTCTGCAAGGCCATGGAACGTATCATCATGGAACTCATAAACAAATACATTGGTAACCTCCAAACTCTGTACCTCACCCAGTTCAAGTTTTGTGAAAGGCAGATCATGACTTCTGAACCTGATTGACTTCTTTGAGGCAGTCACCAAAGCTGTAGACGACGGTAAGGTGGTTCACACAGCCTATCTTGACCGCGCCAAGGCTTTCAACACCATCCCCCATTCTGGAATTATAACTAAACTCACTAAACTAGGTATAACTCCCTACGTCACAAGATGGATTGCCAACTGGCTCACTGACAGAACCCACTCTGTAAAAGTTGCAGACTCCAATTCTGACTTCAAACCAGTGACAAGTGGAGTACCACAGGGTTCAGTCCTGGGACCTCTCCTGTTTGGTATCTACCTCTCTGAAGTACAAGCTAACACAGAAGGCCTCTGGCTAATGAAGTTCACAGATGACTGCAAACCAGGAGCCATAGCTGAGTCCCCAAATGATGTGGACATCCTACAGAAGGGCCTCGCTGAGACAGATGCCTGGTGTCAGAGCCATGGCCTCAAGCTAAATGCAAAAAAGTGTATTGTCATCCCCTTTGGTAAAAACTCTGTACCCATGAACTACGACATAGGCGGCAGTCTACTTAATGTTGAATGTGTGATGAGAGACCTTGGGTCCAAGGTTGACAGTAGTCTCTCCTTTGATAATCACATTGCCACAGTAGTCAGGAAATCCTTCTACATGGCACACCTCATCACAAAAGGGTTCTCATCCAGGAAAAAAGATGTAATTGTTCCCCTCTACTCGACACTCATTAGACCCATTATAGAGTACAACACCCCTCTTGGAATGTACTTCACAAGACATCTGAAGCAGCTGGAAAAGCCACAGAAGTACCTCATAAAGAGGATTGCTGGCTTCAAACAGATGCCCTACACTGACTGTCTCAAAAAACTCCAGCTTTACTCCATAGCATATCGCCTACTTCGAGGTGATCTCTGCCTAACATATAAAGCTATGTCAAACCCAGAGCTGTTGGACATGCTAAGCCTAAATAAATCCCAATCCCTCTGAGCTACAAGGGACCAAAACCTTGTCACCACAATAAACAGGACATGCTGGAGGGATAGATTCCTGTCCCAGAGACTTCCCATACTATGGAAAAAGCTGCCCATCTATGTCAAGCAAAGTTCTTCATTAGCACTCTTCAAAAAAAATCTTGATGAGTGGATGGGAAGTAGGAAATACACCCCGGGGATCACTTCTGTGGCTCTGCTTGACAAGGGCACAGGAAAATAACTTTCTTGGGTGGTGTAAGCCAGGGAACCTTGCTAGCTAAGCTTACTTAGGTCCTTGGGCTGATAGCCTAGTACCTACCTATGAATCTATGAACCTTACTCATAGCAATTTTCAACACTCTTGGAAATGTTAAACTCCATTCAAGTAACAGCTTTTTCTGAGGACTTCACTGTGGTTACCATCTGCAATTTTTTATTTTATTTATTTAACATTTGTTGACTACTAGGACAGATCCTATTTTCAGCAGAGGCGTGGGGAGAAACACTCCAGATGCATGTCTTTGGAATGTGGGAGGAAACCAGAGTACCCAGATGAAACCCACTCAAACACAGGGAGGACATGCAGACTCTGCACAGAAGGCACCCCAGCTGAGAATCAAACTGGAGAACCTGTTGCTGTGAGGTGACAGTATTAACCGCTGCACCACTCCACCACCAAATCTGTCTTTTAATGCTTAATACAAGTTTGCTTCTAATTGCTCCTAATTTACAGACATAGCCAGCTTTAGGCATAGGCCAACTAGGCAGCCACTTAGGGCACCGCTCTAGCAGGGGCACTTTTCCAGTATTTATCTGGTGTAGATAGACGAGGATGGGGGCACCAGGTGGTTTGGTGGGGGAACCCTGGAGCCCTTTTGCCTAGGGCACCAGTTGACCTAAGGCTGCTCCTGTTTACAGATCACTACACATTGCTTCATTTCACCTGCAGTGTTACAGTAATGAAAATTAAATCTTTCCACTGTGATCGATAGCTTAGTTTCAAAGCGTACCTGTAAAATTTCAGTGATTCACTTGTATCTTCTCTCCTTTTTTTTCACTAGGCTGAAACAAGTTTTGAAGTAGCTCAAATGTGGAAGCACCCATAAGACTGAATAAAATCACCATGTGCTTATCACAAATATCATTCTTTGTTTAAAAATGTTCATTTCTTTCTGTATATGCAGATCACATCTCAACAGCTGGTTTAAATTTAATGATGCTTTAAAAATAAATTATGTTATAGATGCACAGTTTTACTATCTAATTATGTACTGCATTGAGAAAGAATAAACAGGAAGCTACCCATACTTTTAGGCACACCATGATCTGAACATTATGGCCATGCATATACATGTTTTATACTACAGACCGGCTTGCATTTATAAGAGCTCATCTCTGACAAAATTTTGACTAGCAAAGTTCAATACACCATTTCTTTTAATACCTGTAACTCACTCCAATTTATTATTTCAGCTTCTTTCCACCCTCTGCAATAAACAATGCTTTCCAAGAAGCTGAAAGTGTAAATCAAAAACTAATGTTCACATTTTGGTGTCTGAAGGAATGGGAAGTATATCACAGTTCATAGGTAGGTACTAGGCTCTCTGCCCAAAGGCATTTATAAGCCTAGCCAGAATGTGTTGGCTTTCACCGTCCCCTTAGATTAGTTCCCTGTGCCTCTGTCCAGCAGAGCCACTGAAGTGATCCCCAGGGTAAACTTTCAGTTTTCCATCACTTGTCAAGGTTTCTTTTGAAGAGTGTTAGCGAGGAGCTCTGCCTAATGGAGATTGGAATCCTGTTCCAAAGCATAGGAAGTCTCTGGGACAGGAATCTATCCCTCCAGCATGTCCTATTTATTGTTGTGGTGAGGTTTAGATCCCTAGAGCGTGTGGCTCAAGGGGATAGAGTTTTCTTTAGGTGGAGCATGTCCATCAATTCTGGGTTGGACATGGCCTTGTATGTCAGGCAGAGATCACCTCTGAGTAGGCGGTATGCAACCGAGTACAGCTGGAGTTTCTTCAGTCGAGCTGCATAGGGCATCTGTTTGAGGCCAGTGATCCTCTTGGTGAGGTACTTCTGTGGTCTTTCCAGCTGCTGCAGGTGTCTTGTAAGGTACATCCCAAATGGGGCGTTGTACTCTATGATAGGTCTGATGAGTGATGAGTAGAGGGGCACAATGACCTCTTTTGATCTGGATGTGGACCCTTTTGTGATTCGGTGGGCCACATAGAAGGATTTTCTAACCACTTTGGCAATGTGATTATCAAAGGTGAGATTACTATCTACTTGGGTCCCCAGATCCCTTATTACGTCTTCCGTATTTAGGGGACTACCACCTATGTGGTAGTTTGTGGATTTTTCCAAAAGGGATGAGACTGCACTTTTTGACATTTATCTTGAGGCCATGATTTTGACACCAGGTATCCGTCTTAGTGAGACCCTTTTGGAGGATGTCTGTGTCAGCTGGAGACTCAATTATAACCCCTAGTTTGTAGTCGTCTGCGAACTTGGTCAGCCTGTGCTTGCCTGTACCTCTGAGAAGTATATGCCGAACAGGAAGGGTCCTAGGACTGAGCCCTGGGGAATGCCACTTGTGACCGGTTGAGTTGAGTGAAGAATAAGTATTCTAGTGCCAATGCATAAGCCAAAGAGGACATCCACAACTGTGGGCAGTACAGAGATATCAGACTTATGTCACACTGCATAAAAGTGCTGGAGATTACTGATAAATGAATAAACAGAATAGTAGAAAGTAAGATGGGAGGTGAGCAGTTTGGATTCAGATCAGAATGCAGCACAATTGACCTGATGATTACAGTGAGCCAGAGAGTGGACAAGAAGCTGAAGATGATGAACAAGTCCAACTGGATATTTCTAGACTTGGAGAAAGCATAAGGCAAGCTCCAATTAAAACAAGTAAGATACAGCACCAAAAGATGCTGGAAAAACCAGAAACTGTTGAAACAAACACAGGACCATGGAAATGCCTCAATAAAACACCAAATTGCAGTAAACAGGTAATAGAAACACTGTAAGCCGTAAAATTATTCTTCCAAGTAGAACCATAAATTTATCAACACAAAAGATTAGCACTTTCGTCTCTTCACCATGAAGAAACTTCATCTGATCGGTGTTTGTTTCAAGAAGATCCAAATAAAGCTGATTTGGGCTGTCATGAGATGTCTCAAAGTCCTGGAAACATTGGTAGAATTAATGCAGACTATGTAAAAGGACAAAATGACACAGTTATGAACAGTGTGCAGAGTCAGAGAGGGGTACGTATTGGGAGTGGGTGCATACCAGGGTTCATCTCAGAGCCCACTGCTGTTCATACTGGTGATGGACTATTTTAACAAACAGGTTAGAGGGGAAAGATCAACAACAGTGCTGTATGCAGATGGTACGGCACCACAAGCAAACTCCAGACAAGAACATAAGCAAATGATAGGGGCTGGAATGCAAAACTGAAGGCACATAGGATTAAACTGAGTACAGACTGTCATGTCAGCAAATGGAAGGAATCAGAAGAAGCTGAACAGACAGAAGAGAAAATAGTGGAACAGGTCAACAGCTTGAAGCATCAGGGAGGGAGGGATGGTTGGGGAGAAGGGGATTCTGAAAATGGAGGCTAAAGGTGGAAACAGAGGTGCTGTAGCCAATTAGCACAGGGTGTCAAGGGTAGTGTGTGGTAGAAGAATGCCAAAAAAAGTGAAATGTAAGCTGTACAAAATAGTGGTGCAAACAGTGCTATGTATGGCAGAGAAACCTGGGCAGTAAAGGCAGAGCAGTGGAAGAAGGTTAAGGTGATGGAGATGAAGTGCCTAAGATGGGTGGTAGTATGGGCATTGTGGGACAGATTAAGAAATAAAGAAATCAGAGACAGCTGCAGAGAAGGGTAAGGATGGTTTGGTCACATGTACAAGGAAGCCGAAGATGATTTGGTGAATATATGGAACAGTCAGGAAGACTGAAGAAGGCAAGAGGAAATTCGGTCATCCAGCCAAGAGATGAATGGATTGTACCAGAGAACACTTGAAATGGTCAGGCATGACTGCCAAAGAAGAAAGAAGAGTGGCACTGAATCAAAAGAGGTGGTGACAGTTGATACGGCATGCCAATTCCATACAGAAAAATGGAGAGAATAGGACAGATTGATGATGATATCTGCTGACAAAATGTTCTTAAAGTGCTTCCTAGTGAGCATAATTTATTTTTTGCTGTAACAATATAAGGGAACATTGACTTGTATTCTAATGTTGGTAGAACTAAAGACTTTAAGAGTCCTGTTAAGATAGCACCATCCCAAGCTAAGAAAGTTTGAAAAAGTAAACTCATTTGATAAAGTGCCCTGTTTCTGATATGGTGCACATTCTTTTTAAAGTTAAATGTGTTATTGATTGAGATACACAGTTAATTAAGCTTGCTCTTGAGTTATTCGTTTTTCATGGCCTAATGTCTTAACTTTCATTTTTTTTAACATGTAGACAACGTTAACTGATGTGACTACATTACCTAAATAATGTTTAACATGTTCCATGTCATTATTTGTGGACACTGAAACAACTGCCTTGATATCATCACCATATGTGGAAACCCAGCACATTTGTGTAGCAGATAGTGAAACAAAGGCAAGATTGATTAAGATTGGAGCTAAAACCAAACCCTGTGGAACATCTGTTTTCATGTTTGTCCAGTCTAATGTATACCTTAGTCGGTCTACCATTTGAGATTTTTGAAATCTGATGCTTAACCACTCACTTACCAATCTGGTTAGATATGGGTTTATTTGTATTATTAGACTGTTTATGATGTCTGTATGTAGTAAGGAGTCAAAGACCTTTCTGACTTCCAGATATATTGCAGCTACTGTAAGCCCATTGCCTAAAGTTGCACTAACATGCTCATACAAGTCTGCTAAAGTAGTCAGTGTAGCCCTTCCCTCCAGAAAGCCAGAATGTTTGGAGACGGTCTGAAGTGTATGCTTGCTATCATTTCTAAAAAAGAATTATAAGGCATCTTTCAAACACTTTCCAGTTGTGGATGTAAGGCTAATTGGGCAGTAATTCAGTATGAAAATTGCTGAAGACTATTCTTTGCTTTATTGACATATTATATAAGCACAATCCTATTCATTAATGAATGTATTTTTTGAAAGGTAAACACTACTTTCTTACACATAAAGAAATATCTGCATAGAGTGATACTTAAATACACAGTGAATTTCTGGCCCTTTGTCTTTTGCTGAAAAGATTTCAGGCTTGCATAATGTACTGGTGAGGATTCCCTGCTGGGTGAAGAAAGTAAACCTACATTTTTTATCTGTGATAGAGCTGCTTTCTGTTTTACCAGCTCCATTTTATTTTTTGTTTGAAGAAATCTTCTTGGAATGGTGTTTTTGTTCTATGTGTGAGACAGACACTTAAATTATCTAGGCTGCACATTTTACATGTTTTTTCATTGGTTAATTGTCTCTTGAATGATACTTAAATACGCAGTGAATTTCTGGCCCTTTGTGTTTTGCTGAAAAGACTTCAAGCTTGCATAAACTAAAGCACTGCTGGTGATTCCTTGCTACGTTTCCCACTCAATCTTCCCATTGCTGGTCTGCTTTTTAAACTTGGTGATTTTAAGCCAACCACCCTTACTGCAAATTGATAAGCTCCTCCCTTTCTATACTGCTGTTGATAGATCAAATTATTTATTTGCCTTTCCTTTTGCTTGTATTGAAAAATTGCATTTTGCCTCCTGTTGTCTGGTCTGCTGATTTACTTTATCTGAATTCATTATCTAGCTAACTGTTGGATAAAGTAGCATATTTTACACTCTAGCAAACACTTGTTTTTACATCAAGAGGTTAGTGAATTTTCCATCTAGTGCACTGGGAGGTAGCCTGGTCTGTTAAAGTTGAGGAAACACTTGCAATTTCTGCATGTAGATTTATTAGCTGAAGGGCTTATTAATCAGCTTATCTTGTTTTTAGTACTTTTATACATTTTATACAACTGAGTGGCTCTTGGCTCATTTATACAAAGCAAAGTACTTTTGCTGAATAATCACACTTTTATAAGCTGTTTAAACTACACTGCTATATCTGTATCTTTAAGTGTGTTTGTGGTAGCATTTCTCCTTTACTGTGCTTTTACATTAGGAGAACTGGGATTATTCATGTAGTTGCAGTAGGTGTTTACCTGGTCTATCTGAGCCAGGAAACACACAAAAGGGCTCTAAGTATTTTTGCACTTCTCTTATATATTGTGACTGTACTTCAGCAGTTTCAAAAAACACTGTACTGTCCGCTGCCGCGTTAAGTAGTTAATTGCATTGTATTACATTGTATCTGTTAGTTGTAGGGCTGTTGTACGTGGTTTCTGTGGTCTTGTTATACATGGACTCCAAACTAGCTATTCTACATTAAGAATGTGTTTTTCTGCACCCTTGAGGCAGAAGTGTGCTGATCTAACTTGTCTGAGTTGTGTGCTTTCCTCATTGGTAGTTAGTTTAAAACATGTTTCTCTTTGCTCATATTTAAGCCTCACATTTGTTTGGGCTTTGGCATAGATACTCAGCTGCTTATCATTTGGTCACTTTGCTACTGATTGTTGGGAATCTACTTTCACCTGGAGCAATCCACTACTGAAAAAAACAAGAATAAGTATTTTTTGCACTTCTCTTATATACTGTGAGTATACCTTAGCAGTTTCTTAAGCCATTTGCTGTTATTTCTGTACTTTATTACAAAAAAAAATCTGTACTCTCTACTGTTGCTTTAAGTAGTTAATTGCACTGTATTACATTGTATCTGTTAGTTGTAGGGCTGTTGTAGATAGTTTGTGTGGTATTGCTACATGTGGGCTCCAAACTACCTATTCCACATCAAGAAGGTGTTTTTCCTGCACCCTTATGGCAGAAGTGTGCTGATCTAACCTGTCTGAGTCTGGGATTGCTGTTGAAAGGCTTTTTGTGTGCTTTCCTGATTGGTTGTTAGCTTAAAACTTGTTTATCTTTGCTTGTATGGTGCTGCTCTTCACTCAGTGGCAGTTTGCAGTGTCCTGTATAGACACAAAAGTCTAGAAGCTGTCAATGAAACAATTCCAAGTCTTTCTGCTGCTCTAGGAGCAACTCAGTTGTGCATTGAGTAGCGTTGCTTTATTGATCAACCCAAGCCTACACAAAGTATATGTCCCTCTTGTAGTCTTGGCACCACCAGCACAGTCCTGTCAAATTAATTAATTCCCATCCCTAATAAAACATACAGTAAGAGCCTGCTATCATGGACAAGCAGTTTGCCATCATCTCTTTGGTCAGACTAATAGACATGGGTATCCTGAGGCAATGTAGCAATTGTTTCATGTATACTGACAACCACTTACTCCTGAAACAAATAGATGTAGTTACACTATGAAATTGCAGGCAAGACTCGCACAATAAGGAGAAATCAAATGCCAAACAGGATGTCAGCACACACACAGTTCTAACACTTAATGAGGACATGACACACAAACCCACATATGCAGAGGTACTCACTAGTAACTTACACACATAACATTGTAAAAAACAACCACAACACATAACACACATACCAGTGTCTCAACAAATAAACCCATAAAGCGTAACAGCACAAAACCTAATGTATTGGTCATAAGTGACTCCATTGTGAGACACACGGATGTTCCCCTCACCAGGCTGAATAAGAACTATGGTCAGCTGCCTATCAGGTGTCAGGATCCATCAAGTCACTCAACCACAAGTACCAGTATGACTGTCATAGTCCATGTGGGGGTGAATGACTTGAAATGTACCTCACTGGACTATATGAAGAGAAACATGACTGTGCTTTCAGATTATTTGTCACAGGCAGGTACAAGTCTAGCCTTAAGCATCATTCTGCCTTGTCCAATGATGATGCTACAATAAAAACAAAAATGATTGACTTTAACAATTGCCTTAGCTTCTGTTATCAGTCTAAGGGGATCTAATATCTGTCAGCCTGGGAAGACATGGTTGACAAGCTATACTGCTTTGCCAGAGATGGACACCTGTCTCCTCTAGGGTTTTGGATACTGGCAAAGGCATTAGCCACCCCCTTCTGTACCTTTTTTAGGCAGTGTCAAATTAAACTCCTGACATAACAAAATTCTGTCTAGATAAACTCAAGGTACTGCTGCTTAATGATAGGAGTCTAAACAAGAATCTGCACTCCCTAGAAACACTTCTCACTTTGGGGGATGCTGACATCTGTGCAGTCTCTGAGACATGGTTCAAAGGCATGGAAAGCACCCCAGTCATGCAGGGCTACAATGCCTTCCACATGCTCAAACCACAAACTAACCATGAAAGAACCAAAGGAAGATGTGTATCCATCTTCATTAAGGATAAGTACACCTTGAGACGGGTCACACAGTATGACTCTCTTGAGCTACTCCATGTCCAATTAACTATAGGTAAAGCCCCATACCACATCATAGCTAGCTATAGATCCTCAACCATGAAACAGGAAAAGCATGTTGCATACCTGGACTTACTGGAGTCACTTGCCATACAGCCAAACACCTTACTCATGGGTGATTTTACTTATCCCACCATCGACTGGGAAACATGCACTACCACAAACATGCTGGTCAAAAGTTCTTGGACTTTATCAATGCAAATTCCCTGGAAGAGTTAGCCAGCACACCCATGAGGGGCTCAAATGTCCTGGACGTAGTACTCACTAACTTTGGAAAGCATTGCACCCTCCCCTGTGTGATGTCCTCCCTGCTAAGACTGGACCATAAATCAGTCTTGTTTGATGTGATTATAAGACCAGATACCCCATCAAGCTCAAGAACAAACTACCTCCTACTAAGTGATGATTTATGAAGCTTCAAAGCCCCCTCAAACACAGATAACATGGCCTCCTATGCAGTAGTGTACACCGATGCTCTGTAAAAAACACTTAGGCAGTTGTATAGAATCGGCTGTACCTGATCTGATTAAAAGCAGGTCTTGCCAAAAAAACAAGCCACCCTGATGTAACCCTAGTAATAAATAGGCTATACAACAACAGAAATAAACGAGTGTCCAGGAACAAGAGGGAAGTGGCTCATCAGAGGAATAAATCCCTCTCTAGCATAAACAAACAAATTAGAGATCATGTGAAGTCCTTCAAAGCTAATTATGAAGCAAAAATAGCCTCCCTAGCTAAGGATAATCACAAGGCATTTTTTAACTGTGTCCCGAATCTAAAAGGGAATACCCAGCTATGCACACGGAACTGGTTGTAGATGGCACCACCCATACCAACCAGAGATAATAACCAACCTACTAGCTGACAGATTTAGAGCAAACTTCACCCCTATTTCCTCCAGTCACCCCACAAAGTATACCAGACACCATTCTTCAGCCTATTATCTCAAGAGAGCAGGTCATCTCAGCACTCTCCAAAGCCAAAAACATGGCATCAGTGGTACCAGAAAACATCCCAGGTTGCCTTTTAAGCAACTTAAAACATGACCTGGCAGACCCACTTGGATCCCTGTTTAAGCACAGCCCATGAACTGGCTATTTTCTGGCATTCTCTGCACAAAGGAGGATCATCAACTGACCCTGGAAATTGTAGGCCCATAAGCTTGACTAGCTTCATCTGCAAGGCCATGGATAGAATCATTATGGACCTTATTAACAAGGACATAGGCAATATCTAATGTATGGATCCAATCCAGTTCTGATTCATTAAAGGTAGATCATACCTGTTAAACATGGTTGACTTCTTTGAGAAAGTCACCAAGGCCCTGGACTAGGGAAAGACAGTGCATACTACCTGTCTTGACCTAGCCAAGGTATTTGACACAATCCCCCACTCAGGAGTTATAGAGAACCTCTCCCAGTTGGGAATTGACCCCTACATTACCAAATGGATAGCCAACTGGCTCACTGACAAGACACATACTGCAAACTTCTGAGTTCATGACACAAACTACAAAATAATCCAAAATACTGCTACAGATGTCTGGAAAGCAATGACATTCAGCAGAAAAGCTAGTCAGTCCTTTGATAAACTTTATTTCAATAAGATTTAATAAGTGCTTTCATTCACTTAAACCATATGTGAACTTCTTCAGACTCCTACACATACTGCCAAAGTGGGTGACTTCACCTCTAGTAAAAGACCAGTCACCAGTGGCGTACACAGGGTTCTGTGCAGGACCCCTTACTGTTTGGAATTTATTTCTCAGGAGTCCAGGCAAAATTGGATGGCCTGTGGCTGACCACGTTTGCTGATAATTGCAAATTGGGGCAATCATTGAGTCCCCAATGATGTTAATATACTGCAGAACAGGTTAATTCAGACAAATGATTGGTGCCAGAGCCACAGATTAAAGCTAAATGCAAAAAAAATGCAGTATTATTCTCTCTGGGAAAGCTGACATCTCTGCTAATTACATTATAGACAACCCCCCCAAGTGTAAACACAGTGCTACGTGATCTGGGTACTCAGATTGATAGCAACTTGAACTTTGACCTCCGCATATCCACAGTAGTAAGGAAATCCTTCTATGTGGCACATCTTATAAGTAAAGGCATCACATTTAGATCTAAGGATATTATAATTCCATTATACCTGGCCCTCATCATACCAATAATTGAATACAATGCTCCTTTTCGTATGTACCTCACCAGACATCTGCAACAACTGGAGAGACCACAGAGGTTTCTCACCAAGAAATTACAGGGTACAAAAAAACAAGTCTTTTGTGGAAAGACTGAAAGCCCTTTCACTGGATTCTGTCTCTTACAAGTTGCTAAGGGGTGACCTGTGCCTGGCTTACAGGGCAATCTCTGACCAGGCCCTGATGGAAATGCTACACATTAATACATCAAACTGCATGAGGATCACTTGCTCCAGGGAACTTAACCTAACCCCTGACATGAACAGGTCATGCTTGAGAGATAGATACATCTCCCAGAGACTGCCACTTCTCTGGAACAAGCTTCCAATTCACGTGAAACAGAGCACTTCCCTGTCCCTCATCAAACACAACCTAGATCAACGGATGGGTGACCAAAGCTTCACTCCTGGGGTGGTGCCCATGTCCCTCCTGGACAGAGGAAGTTGATATTAACTACTATAGACTCTTACCTCTGCAAACTTCACTCAACTAACCAAAAACAATTGGGGCAACTCTGGATAAATATGGCAAGGCTTGTAAGGGCTCTAGGGCCATTAGCCTAGTAACCTTCTATGAACCTATAAACCTAGAAATTGTTTCAATATTTTACCATAAATATGTATTTAATTTTCACAGTTGTTATCTTCTAAAATTTTATGCATACTGGTATTCAGAAACTCTAATGTGTGTTCAGTAAGTCTATTTTTGTCTCAGAATCACACACTACATTCTTCAGTTTATATAATAAATGTTTTTAAAATTCTGATTTCATTTTTTACAACCAATTTTGGCACTTTTTTGAGACTTTATATGTGCAACCACCTTATCTGCTATTTTAATCAGCATGTACTTTCCTTTTGCTTGCTCCTACACTGTATCCTTTTTCACATTTGTTGCTAATTTCTGTTGCATTTTAAAGATAGCCGGCTCTCACACATATGACCCTACTCCATTGTTGTGTTTATTGTGTATTTTAAACTAAGTGTACAAGCACTATAAAACATTGATAATCACCCCAAGATGGGAGCTGCTTTGTAATGTGCCATTACTCACAGATTTTTGCATCCCATTACTATGTGCATACACCACTGCACATACATAGATATATATCTGTAAAATTTCCTAGATCCCTTTTCATATAAATCCAGAATAAAAATGCAAAATCCTTAAATATATCATTCAAATCGCTTGAAAATTTACTTGAAGGATTACTTATAGCTTTAGGACACCTTAGGAAATCTTGTAAACTGCAATAGCCCCGCTACGTTCGCCCGTGCTGAGTGCAGATTTTAGGCCCTTACATTCAACTTACCTCTGGTGTGGTATCTTGAGTCAATCAGGGTATTCCCTGTAACCACTCCTACTGCCTTCTATTTTCCCCCACCCCCCTCTTTCTCAAACAGGTTAAACTGCTACAATTCGGTACAGGCAAAATTTTCAAATCTAGGTGCTTAGGATTTCCCTCTCTCTTCCCCCCTTGGCTGACCTGGTGTGACTCAGAGTAAGTTTCTTCATTGTATGGAGTTTTTGTGGAACTGAATGACCTGCTGCTAAATTCTGATTCTGCATAGACTGCTCTATTTTTTCCAGAGGCTCTATAAGTAGCTAGTGACTTTACTGAATTTCTGTGGTAATATTTGTGTTTAAACTGAAACTGTACCTAGAGAAAGTGTATAATCACAGCTCCTATTTGCTGCATGTGTTTTTAATGTTTAAATTGCACACACACATTGAAGAAGTGCTTTTATGACTTGAATAACTTGGGCTAGCTATACCTGAAGTGCTTTTACTGGCAATTTTCCAGTTGTACAATTGTGAACAACTGATTTAGTTTTTCTGGTATATCTTTAAAATCTGGCAAGTGTTTATTTACTGCATTGCTCTCTTGCTTAGGTTTCTTAGCTATAAATCTTAGCTCATTCTGAAGTATGCTACTTTACCCCCCCCCACCAAACCTTTGAATGCATTATTATAAAATAACTGCCTGTTGTTGCCTTCATGCTTACCCTAGAATCTCTGCTTTTCTGTTTTCCTAGTTGAACTCTACAGTTCCCTACAAAACGGTGTCTACAGGACTGCAATCAGTTTCTCTCATCATTTAAACAGAGTAGGTTGTACACACAAAAAGCATTTGTTAAGCTTTCACTTACAGTGCTGTGTAATTAAGCAGGTCACCATATTGGTCGGCCATAGGGCTCTTTTTTTCTACTTGAGTGTTTGCCTCCTTGCCCTGTAACTTAAGTAAATTGACTCTTACATTAAGAGCTATAATACTTACCTTATAGCTTTAGGACACCTTAGGAAACCTTGTAAACTGCAATAGCCCTTCGTTAAGCCCTCGCTCGGTCTCTCTTCTCCCTCCTGCCCCAATTCCCCCCCCAGTACCTCTAAATTTATAGTACTATAGCCACTCCCCCACTTTCTAGATCCTATCTGCTTTCATCTTGGATAATTCCACTCACCCCCATTCGTCTACCTACATTTTAATAGCATCTGTTAGCTTTCATCTGGCATTCTCCCATCCCCCTTCCAGTACCTTTACCTCACCACTCTATCTTCTGGTGTTGCATCACCAGGTAAAACAGTTCCTTAACTCACTAGCTGAATCACAGATAATGATATACTCCTCTTTACTACCCCTCTTGTTCACACCATACCTCCTTACCTTGTATGAAAACCAGTTTCTCACAGGATTTCAGGTCCCAAAAGGCCATACTATCACCCCAGCTGTAAATCCTTCCACCTTCAACCATACTTACAATACCAGATCCTATCCAACATCTTGTTCAGTCTATCAACATCTCAACCCCAGGCACATTAGCTCTAGATCCAAACACTACCACAAACTAATAAACAAATTCCTGAAGTTCATCACCAAGTATAGACTCAACCTAATACTTGGTGGTGATATTCACCCAACCCTGGCCCACTCACTTCAGATACACATACCCCCTCTACTTGCAATCTAAGCTACAAACCTACAATTAATAGGCCAACTAACTCTCTCCTAGCCTGTCATCTCAATATTAGAAGCATTAATAACAAGGTACATGAATTGCATGCACTTCTGGATGTCCACTCCCCTGAGATTCTCTGTTTATCTGAAACCTGGTTAAAACCTAACACAAAAGACAATGAAGTATTACCACCTGGGTACAACATACACAGGCTGGATCGTGCTTCGAGGAAGGGGGTGGGGTAGCTGTACTCTATAAATCTGAGTTGAATGTCACCATAGATGTAATACAACCACCTCAGATTAATAACTCAGAGATTCTTGCCACCAAATTGCAACTTAATAAAAATAAATGCATTAATATCATCTGTATGTACATTCTCTCGGGTAACAATATATCTACATATGAAGATATCCTGCACTGGCTGTCATGTCACTACCCCCAAGAAACCCTACTACTTGGAGACTTTAACATAGACTGGGGCACCTGTTCCTCAGAATCCCCAACCCCCCATATTAACCTGCATGCATTTACACAAATTATATCCACCCCTACCAGGATAGGTAAACCCAACCAAAAAGAAAGTATACTTGACTGGGTACTCATAAATAGTCACCGCCAACTGTACATCTCTGGTACCCTCCTTGATGGCCTAAGCGATCACTTTCTCACATATGTAATTAAGCACAAAACCATTAATTCCCAACAACCCTTACTCAGAAAGGTTAGAAACAATAAAAACTTTGACCCTGCCAAATTCCAACAAGAACTAAACTCATGTAATTGGTCTATTCTAAAACACATCCCCTTAGAGGAAGCAGTAGCATACTTTAACAACAAATTCCTTGAGATCCTTGATTTGCATGCACCTGTTCGTTCAAAGAGAACCAAGGCAAAAACTGCACCATGGCTTTCTAAAGAGTCTAAACTCAAAATTACCCTTAGGAACAAAGCATGGGCTTTATGGCGTTCTTCTAAAGACCCTCAAGATCACATTAAATTCAGGCAATCCAGGAACGAAACCAAAAAATCAATGTTACAAGACAAAAAGCAGTACTACTGTAATTTACAGACAGTAAATCAAAATAACCCTCAGAAGTTTTGGGCAGGTTTAAATAATCTACTACATCCTGGACAAACTTCAACCCCAATCCCTGCTGCTACTATTGATAAAACCCCTGAAGATGTTTCTGACAGTTTTAACCGATTCTTTACTGAGACAATTCAAGCCCTAGCTAGCCAACTACCTCCTAGCTCCCCTGGTCCTGAAAGTAGCACCCCTAGAAACCTACTCACATTCAGATTCCAACCAGTCACCACTTCACTTATCCATACCATGATCAAAAAATTAAAGCCCACTACACTTTCTGCTGATCAACTCCCTGCTGAGTACCTACAAAAATCAGCTGATGCTATTGCTTACCCCGAGTCAATACTAATCAATCGAACCATAGTAGAAGCTAAAATTCCCACCATCTGGAAAATATCCTATGTAATCCCACTTCACAAAGGAGGCAGCTCTACTGAATTCTCCAATTATAGGCCAATAGCTATACTCTCTCCACTTGCAAAGATTATGGAACAATTTATTCATAGACAACTCATGCACCACCTAATCCAGAATCACCTTATGGCAGACACTCAGCATGGCTTCCGTCCTCATCACAGCACTAATTCAGCCCTCCTAGCCTTTACCAACATCATAAACCATAATCGCAGCAATAATTATATATCCTCAGCCCTCTTCTTGGATCTTTCCAAGGCATTCGATATGGTTGATCACTAACTTTTAATCCACACCCTGCAAACATTCTGTCTAGATACTAGAGCCCTTCAATGGTTTCAATCCTACCTGAATAGTCGATAGCAGGATGTCCTCTGGCAGAACAAACTCTGTAACCTTCTACCTAACACCCCTGGAGTACCACAAGGCTCTATACTAGAGCCCTTGCTGCTCTCCATCTTCATTAACGACCTTTATACTGTCATCCCAAAAGTCAGCTGTGTCCAATATGCTGATGACTCTACTCTGATTTGCTCAGCCACCTCTCCAGTAGAGTTATGGTCAGCTACCCAGACCACCTTTAATACGATAGAAAACTGGCTTTCTGAACATTGTCTGATCCTAAATCCCAAAAAAAACTAAAATGCTGTTATTTTCACCAACACGTAGGTCTACCGCTTTCACCTTTACCGTAAAATCAAATGATGGCACAGTAATCTCCCTTGACCCCTCTACAAAACTATTAGGTGTCATCATAGACAATAATCTAAAATTTGACCTACATGTTAACCAAACTATCAAAACCATCAATAAAAAACTAGGGTCACTTTACAGAATAAAAGCCTTCCTAACCCCTCCAGCTAAAATTGCCATAGCTCGCTCTCACCTTCTTTCAACCCTTCTGTATGCATCCCCTCTACTCTCGAATTTAAACAAGACTGTCCTTAACAAACTCTCAATTTGCTACAACCACATTGCCAGGTTTGCCACTGGGCTGCCTTTTAGGATACATCATTGCATCAATCTAAATCAGCTTGGGTGGCTTGAACTACCCAGCCTAATCCAGTATAACTAACTGATTATGGCCTATAAAATCCTCTATAATCCAGACAATACTCCTGCACTTAAAAATATTATCACCCCCTATAACAATCCTAGACCATTTCGATCCTCTAACAAACTACTAATTCAGACTAGCAAAATGAATAACACAGCCGGTGATTCTCTCTTTGCAAACTCTGTAAGTAGATCCTGGAACTCTCTTCCAGCTGATATTACCTTACTTTCCACCTTAGGTCAATTTAAAACTAGACTCAAACAACATTTGTCACTTAACTGGCTATGTCAATGTATCAAGCCTGGCTAACTCTCTCTAGAATGTGTAAAAATCTGCTAACCAGTTTACTGTGTAATTTAATTTAATTTTATCCTGACTTGCGCTCAGGATTAACTGTAACCTGTGGAACTTGTTTAACTTGCTTACTTATGTAATCTCTGTAAATAGTCTGTTTGTAATATGTAATGCTGGTATTATGTAATGCTGTATCTGCTTACCCTTGGAGCTTTTCTCCCCGGGCCTCTGCTGAAAATGGACATGCATCCAGTCGGACTATCCCAGTCAACAAATGTAAAATAAAATAAATATTTGAGATGTCTATATTAAAAGCATCTATATAAGCTAGAATCATATCACATGGACCTAGCATGATATTACGGTATTAAGAAAACATACAGAGCAGTAATAGCTGTAACTTGCACAGCTTCTCATATTCTTTGAGAACTGGTTATTAGGAATGGGAGCATATCATGTCACTGAATGTAATTTCATCGAATGCAAAAAGATTGACTACTGTTTGCCAAAATTACTTTTGTCGACAGTAGAGTTTGCCTTTTTCTTCACTGTTGTGAGACGTCAGAGTTGGTGCATATAAGTCAGGGGCTGTGAAGTGTCTGTCCCCCATAGGAGGTGCATGGAGGGGGGGGCTTGCCCCAAACAAAAATAGAATTGTTGACTTGTTTGTCAAAGGTGGTTTTGGTGAATGTTTTGTTATTTTTTTATGTTAGCTGAAATTACCTTTGATGACTCAACATGAATCCATTGGGAACACAGCACACTGAGTATTCAGTGTGGTGTATCACAGACATTTTATGCTGAGATTTTGCTTTCTTTTTCAGGATAAGAATACTGTATTGTTCCTGAAATTACTGTGGAGAGAAAACATCTGTTTCTTTGGGAAAAATATTCCTCCCCAACCTGGCATTGTGCTACAGAAGAATGAATTGTATATCATTCTGACTACAACCCACGTAGCCCAGAATTGATTTGTGACAAGCACTTGAGGAGATGGTCGGGTAATGATGGCAATTTATGGCTCATGCTGGCTTGTCCATCTTCGAGGGACAGAGGCAATATGGTGGGCTGCAGTGATGACACCTATTGGAGAGAGAGTGATTGTATGGCATACAGTACTAGGAGCCAATAATCTGTATGGCAACCTTCATGGAGTATGAACAAGAATGAGTATATTCCCACAGGAAAAGGAGTAGCAAAGGAATAGCCTACCTTCACATCAGCTGGTGGGGTGAATGGTTAGGGTCTTAAGCAGAGAAACCCCTGATGGCGGCCTCAGTGATGGTCTCCACAATCATCTTCTATCCTATGGGGAATGAATGACCTGATTGTTGTCAAGAGGGTTGATGGTCACCAGATAGTGGGCCAATAAAAACATATAAATAATATCGCACACCCCCCCCTGCAGTTGCAGATTCTAACTGGTGATTTCCATGTCTGTTGATTGTCTCTCTGCTCTAATCATTGCTTTTCCAACATATTTTATATTTATCATTTTTTCAAAAGACTGAGTAGGATATGTGAGGGAAAATAGAAACAGGAGGGATGATGAAGACCCCAATTAAGCCAAACACTCATGAAATAAGACATTTAGCAATTCTACTAAAGAATGACATATTATTATATAAAATATATTGAAACGAAGAAAGTCTGCATATCAGACTTTCAACATAATGTAATATATGGCGCTGTGCTCTTCTCAGCATTTCTCCATGAATTCTTCTTGGACAGTTCTGTATGCAGAATATTAAAACAGCTAATTTATGAAATAAATAACAATACTGCAGCTAAATTAGAGAAATAAATTAAAACGGAATATTAGTACTGTATTGAAGTAGACTGTGGATTTACAAAATGTTATACAGATAACATAATGATAATGAATGCACTAGATCCGGTATATTGAATGCACTGTATCCAGTATAATGAATGCATTAGATCCAGTATAATGAATGCACTGTATCCAGTATAATGACTGCACTAGATCCAGTATAATGAATGCACTAGATCCAGTATAATGAATGCACTAGATACAGTATATTGAATGCACTGTATCCAGTATAATGAATGCATTAGATCCAGTATAATGAATGCACCGTATCCAGTATAATGACTGCACTAGATCCAGTATAATGAATGCACTAGATACAGTATAATGAATGCACTAGATCCAGTATAATGAATGCACTAGATCCAGTATAATGAATGCACTAATTCCAGTATTATTGTCTTAATGGCAATGTTTTGAATCTCCTTGCCTTGACATACCAGTGGATATCTAAGGCTTCAATGTCTGTAACAGCAACCAGAGGGAAAAAACATTTTTTTATAATGGCAAGTAAAATAAACAAAGATGTGTAGAACTAGAATACACCCTATAGGAAGTGTGAGGATAAACAAACTGCTGCTACAAGAAAACATTTTGAAACGTACAACACCTTTGAGCCATTGCTACATGTACCCTCTGAGATGGGGGGCTGTATTCCCAATACCCGCGAGGTTGCTGTAACTCGAAACAGTGGCGATAGTGGACAGTGCAGCAGCCTCAGACCTAGTATATAATGCCCCCCATTTTCACTTGAAGTTCTACACTTTTTAGACTCACAATTAGACTCCCAACTGGCAACACCTTACAACCTAGAAGAAAGAGCTTTAAATGATGGAAATGTCATGTCTCATAGCTACATGAGTTCTTAGTATGCCTATGTTTGTTTACTGAGTGCAAATAAACTTTAGAAAAATCTGAACGTTTTACACAAGGCAGAAGGTACTAATATACTTTCTGAAGGAATGGTTTAGATAAAGGATGACCACTGTGGAATGATCAGACCAAATAGACTGCAGACTAACAGATTAAGAATGATGGTTAGAAGTTTAAAAATATGCCCTCCCACTGAAAAGATATCAAGCCTCTTTTCCCTATTGACCTATTTGTTCTTCTGAACCCCAGCATCCAAAGGTACCGGGAGAGGAATGTGAGAGTTGAAGAACCCAGCCATTGTTCAGTGGGGGTTAGGAGGTTTTTTATGTGCTTCTTATACTCCATGATGGCCGGAGTGTGGCATAAAATGTTCCCTGATCTAGACCCATGCAAGTCTGTACTTCCACACATCTTTGATTTCTCCTAGAGTGCATTTCAGTTCCTTAGTAAGTTCATGCTCTCCCAAGTCAGTCATTGCAAGTGTTGCAGTCTTAAACGTTCACCAATGTGGAGCTGTCATGTTGAGCCTCCACCAACATCTTCCTCCAAGGAATGGTGAGGCAGTGTTAGCAGCTCAGTTATCTCACTCTCCACCCAGCTCCAACTGTGCCAAGACCACTAAATTAACTTATTACTGACAATTTCATTAGCAAACGTGGTGACATGTGCTCCATCTAATACATAACTTCTAAGGATTTCTCTCCAGTTGAAGAGGTTTTACATAGCCTACATCACAATCATATGGGGACTGGTAGAAAAGTGAGGAAAATAACAACTTAGTACTACATTCTTTCCTTGTGTCTTGGCCAGCCAGAAGATTGTAAATAAATACATTTTGGAAGTGTTGCATGGACCAGGCTGGTATAATTCATATGTTTTGAGTATGTAAGAGAGCTCAGGATAGTTGGAGACAGGGTAATAAAGGTTGGGATAACATTTGTATTAAATCATTTACATGGACTTGGGAGTCATTAAGGCTAACGGTGAAAGAGAGAGACAGGATCAGACTATGAGATTTAGGGTCCCTTTCAGAAGACTGAGTCTTCAGAAAGTTGAACTTCATATGGTCAAGACCATATGATTGGCTTTCTGAAATGTTGAAGCTTTTGTATGGGGATTTTAGTATATTGGGGATTGGGGGATTTACCTTTATCCCCCACTGTACTGCAATCTTGGAGATGGTATATATAATATGTATATATAATATGCAGGAGTTATGGGGGGGCAGGAGTGCTTGCCTCCCTGCAAAAACGTAGATTGTTGTTGTTTTGTGTTGTTCAACTTTTCAGAAAGTTGATCATATGGTCTTAACCATATAAAGTTCAACTTTCTGAAGATTAAATCTTCTGAAATAGATAAGAGATTTAATACTTTCATATGTGCACAAAATAGTGATTGCAAGAGAATGGAAAACCTTACATCAGGCACAGGTGGAAAAAATACACATTGAATATTTGAAAATACTTTGATGAGTTGAACATTATTAGAAACTCCATGCTATGGCAAAAAAACTTGCAGGCCAGGACTTAGTGACACATTATCACTGGAACTTGAATAGTTTCCTGGGAGTCATAAATGTTTTTTTCATGTATTTCTGCACAATGTTAGATGTCTCAACAAGATTACTAATGTCTTTGTCACATGTAAATATGAGTATAGGTATCTAGAACTGTTATTGGAATAGCACTGCTGTATTGTTATATGGGATCTACCTCAGTAGATTGACTTACCTGAACACAGAAGACCAGATACCTGATACGAAAGCACTGAACAAAGCAGGATACCGAATGGCAAAACATCAGACGTTTAACATGGGGCAAGAGTTGGTTGGCCAACATGGTGACCTTTGCCCTTTTCTACACTGTAGTGCGATTTTGGAGTTGGTATATTTAAGTAAGGGGGTTGTGGGGGACTGGCAGGTGAAGCCCCCAGTTGGATGGGTTGAATTTAGTGTGGTTTGTTTTCGTAGTGGTGTTGGACAACTTAATGTTTTCTTAGTGTGACTTTCTGATGTTTTGTATGTTTGACATCCTGGTCTGTTCGGTTCTTTTGTCTTGGGTATCTGGGATTTGATGTTCAGGTAAGCTGATCTACTGAAGTAGATCCATATATGATATAATGAATTTATTTTAAATTATTGATTGCATAAACTGACCTGCAGAAAATTTAACTCAAAAGTTCAAAACTGCAAAATGTCAATTTATAAAACACATCTAAAACAGCTTCTACACAGAGGGAAGCCCCCTTGCATTGTCCCATGTGGGTAGCTGTGCCCCAACACCCCTATTAAACATATATATATATATATATATATATATATATATATATATATATATATCAGTTAGAGGGCATACAGCAGCTGAAGACACCAAAACACAAACACAAAAGATACCGACACACAACCACCGACACAAAAACTAAAAACCACAACACAACACCGCTTAAACACCCCCTAACCCTACACACGATACCCTCCCTACTTACCCTACCGGCTCCCCACCTAACTCGCTCCCCCCACCCACCCACCACCCAACACACATCACACAGTCCGTCCTAACCCTTAACCCACCTAAACTCATAACCTAACCCTAAAACTACAGTCCCTCACTTCTCACTTGCACCCATCTGTCCGCTCACTCTATCCCTCACCCTATCTAGCTACCTACCGAGTCCGCGAGGGTTCTCACTTTGTCGTCATCTCTGCGCGGTCGGTGATTCGGCCCAACGCAGTTCCTTTATATATATATATATATATATATATATATATATATATATATATATATTCACACACACACACACACACATATATATATATATATATATATATATATATATATATATATATATGTGTGTGTGTGTATATATATATATATATATATATATATATATATATATATATATATATATCAACTCTGAGATCACACTATAGCTGGGAAAGGGCATAATCCCCAGTCCTCACAGCAATCTCAAGCAAACAGCTACAGGCATACTTTGATAGGTTGCAGTTCTGATGTTATGCAATTTGTTGAAATGCTGGTTCGATAATTGCAAGGGGTACCTGATATAATATGTTACGGATGTTTTTTGATGGTTTTTGTTTTATTTCAACAAAATATAGCAATAAAATTATAAAAAAAATAATTTTCTACTCTGGGTCCCTATCACTTCATCGAATCCTCAATCTGTCGAACCCCTATTCGTCAAATTTAAAAAAACTGAACATCATTTCAGTCAACACATATGTCATTGAAAAGTTTTCCCAGAGAAGGGAGTTAGTTGTCGACTGTTAGAAAGTTGCTCTTTTCCCCATTGTAGTGCGATCTTGGATTTTGTATATATAATCGGGGGAGGGTTGGTGAGTTTAAAATTATGTAATTTGTCTTATGATAGTTCTGTTGGCCAAATGTTATTTCTCCCTAGGAATACTTTTTGATGGCCTAAGTGTTTGATGAAATGATCTTCTATTTTTTTAAGTTTGATGAATAGGGGTTTGACGGATTCAGAATTCGGTGAAGTGATATAGACCCGTTATGGATGTTTTTTGATGGTTTTTGTTTTCTTTCAACAAAATAGATCACTAAAAGTATACAAAAATAATTTTCTACTCCATTACTCTGTGGTAATGTACCTCAAGAAATTACTTCCACTCTGTAAATGTGAGTATCTGATTTATACCGTTACCTGTGAAATATCTAGTACTGCACTTCAGAATTTGATTTTAATATCATTTCCAAACGGATTCTTCTGTGTTACAGCTTTCAATTTCTCTGAAAGTAGCTAAAAGCAAAATTGTGATGGACAAGATATCAGCTTTTGTCAAAATGCTTTACATACCATTGTGAAATATTGCTATCTTTACTTTGCTATAGATTCAATTTCAGTTTCTGTGAAACTAATTCAACTAATGTGAAATGTAACAAGCTGTAAAAGTATGATCCTTACTACTGTTATTGCATTTGATTTGTCTAGTCAGAGCTCTTACTTTGTGCTTTTCTAACTGGGCTTGTGGCTGAAAAGTCCCCTTGGACCAGCCCACCTACTAAGTAAAATAAATAAATAAAAAAAACAATTAAATACATAAACCCAAGAAATCTAAGATGTAGTCAAAGCTAAAACCTCTACATCACAGTGCAAACATGATTCATAGATTCATAGACTGTTAATAGGCTAATGACCCAGGGGGCCTTTCTAAGTCTAACTCAGTTTTCCCAAAAGAATAATGCTGTCCTGTATCCAAATAGGTGTCTGTATCATAACAGCGAATGCTAAAAATAGTGAACGCTGTTATGTCGAACTCAAATGTCTGAAATCTGAAAACAGCGAAGGAACGGATCAGCGAATATTGTGCCACCCACACCCCCCAACTTAAACATACCAACTCTGAGATCGCACCACAGTGCATAAAACAGCAAACCCCAGAGAACGGCCCAGCAATTTTTTTCCCTGGGAAAATATTTGCTGATCCGTTCCTTCGCTGTTTTCAGCTTTCGGACTTTGAAGTTCGATATATCAGTGTTCGCTATTTTTAGCATTCGCTGATGTGATATAGACCCTCCAAATAGGACATTGAGGGCCAGGCATTTATAAGCTGCCTCTGTCCATAAGGGGCATAGGTATATGACTGGCATATTTAGGAAATAAGTCACAGCTTCAGTTTCATGTCATGTGAACTCATTCTCAATGTACACATGGATGGAAGGATTGGCTTTGTCTGTAGCTTTGTGTCAAATAAAATAAAACAGAAACAATCCTTGCCCACTTGATAGTAAAAATCCTAGTTTGGGTTGTAGATTTTAACATATTTTAAATCTTTGCAGGTATTAATGCTGGATTCATTGTTGTCAAAAAAAATATATATACACATGCATATACATGTCAACAACACAACAAGATTCAAAAGTTAGCCTGTAGTGTATGGTGCCTTTTGATGACAGACCCTAAAAATGAGCCAAATTCTCCCTCAGAATTTGCTTTTGGCCATACCCATTGTTACCGCAGACTTTGGAGCTGACATTTTCTCCTTACTGTGGCCTAGTTAAAGAAGTACAATTAAAACAAAAAATTCGTAATGCAAAACGTGACCGTCACTGGATAACAATACTGTTACAAAACATTACTAGTTTCCTTGGAGAATACTGTATTTATACTATCACACACTATAAAAACTGCCTGAGATCTATCAGGATGTTTTAGCTCTGTGTCACTTAACAAGTTAAAAGAAGGAAAGGCAAATAAAAAGCAAGGAGAAATCCTTTGTCTGGACTCTGCCCCAGCTGGATTTCATCACTAAAGCAGTAAATATTGCAGTTATGTCACATTTTAGTACACCAAGTTCTAAGCCTTTTCTTATTGTCCTGTACAACAGAAACAACAGAAAAAACGTATAACGTTGCAAAATGAGTGCGACTTAAAATACACAATGCAGCAATGTCATACCAACAAAAAAGCAACAGTTGGCAACCTTCCTGCCCTCTAAGTATTACAGCTGGTAACAGCGGCCTTAATGATATACATTGTTTGTTATTTATGTATATATCAACTGCTGCATGTAGATTGAATTATTTGACAGAGATGTAAAACACTTTACTAAAGTTCGATTATCTGATGATTGTGCTATGACACCCCACAGGCACACAAATCAATAACTCACCATAAAGTAATGAAAGTGCCTGTTTTCCTCTTCTTATAATAGAACCAGTATCTTACAAGATTAGTTAATTCTAATACCACTTAGTCTAACGTATCTATTGTATGTGTTTGTTACTTTACTGGATATCTTAGTGTGGTTTCCTACTCAGCAGTGAAAATACAACTGACAATGCAATATTGCAAGCTTAATGAAAAAACTACAAAAGTAGATTAACTTATCAACAGAATGTAATTTTAGGGGGTTTGTGACATCTGCTATCCTGACCATTAGCTGCTTGGCTTAATCTCCCATGGCTCCAGCCTCCTTACTGGCACCTATCTGACAGGGAGAAAGGGGGATTGGGAAATCTCGGTTATTACTGGACTATCACCTTCCCAAATGAGGCAGTAGTTGGTGCTTGGGTAGGAGGCACACAGTGGAGGTGCAGACAGTTGCATCACATACACTGATTGGTATTCTGGAAGTTTTTCCTATGCCCTTTCCCCAGCGTGCTGGCA
This sequence comes from Protopterus annectens, assembly GCF_019279795.1. NCBI lineage: Eukaryota > Metazoa > Chordata > Ceratodontiformes > Protopteridae > Protopterus > Protopterus annectens. The sequence continues at coordinate 808,925,912 of NC_056751.1, read as the reverse complement.
GGTCTACATTTTAGGTGATTCAGGTAATGAGGAAAACCCTAGGAAGACACACCTGTCTCAGGCTGTAGAGTAGCCATACTCTGGACATTCCCACACACCAGCATGGCAATCTCCACCCTACCCTGGCCTCAACCAGGGGTCAGTGAGAGATCCACCCACCATACCTCTTGACTTCTTAACACAAGAAATCTGAACCACAGCCAAAAAATAGGGATAGATTTTAAATATTGCTCTTATAAATTTTGAAATTCACTAGAATAACAAACTTTGTGTTAGCATGCATTTTCTGAAGGATTTGAAGCCTAAAAATCAAATGTATGTCATTATTTTGTGACTTTGGTACTCAGAGACTTGCTAGAGACTTGCTAGAAAACCACATTTTTTATGAGGAACAGAGCAAAAATAAGAGTCAGAATATGGACATTTTGTGAAAATCTGGACAATTAAAAGGTATTCCACCTACCTGTCACTCTCCCACTGCTTGAAAATGGGCATGCATATCTTTCCTGTTCGTTTCCTAAAACTATTGGGTCTCTAGTCAATCTTGCATCATCTGGGTCATAGTCAGGGCTTTATCCTTCTATACCACTTAGATGGCAGCAGAATTTAAGTTAACTTTTTGATGGTAAGCTTATATATTTTGATAGGTGTATATGAAATTATTGCACATACACATACACGCACACGCGCACGCGCACACATATACACACAGATATGAAATGATGTCAAGGCTTAAAAAGTTGGGAACTCAGGATCCCCAAATGTAGCCTAACACCCTGAGATTATGCAGTGTCTATTATGTCTTAACTCTGTGTGTGCTTAAACGTATTAATTTGCTATATGCCCTTTTACTCCTATTCAGACATTATTCTTGGAGCAAACTATTTACCTTATTAATACTACACTGATTGTATATATTTATACCTGCATTGTCTATCCTGACTCTAAGCATCACGTATGCCAAGCAGCTTCTAGTCAATTTATCAGCTCAGAAACATTTGTATTTTGGTTGTTAGAAGGTAACTGCTTGATTATTCTGTTATTTTATTTTATTTTATTTTATTTCACATTTGTTTACCGGGAAGTTCCGACTGGACACAGGTCCATTTACAGCAGAGACCCGGGGAGCAAAGCTCCACATCACATCATTCAAACACACAATGGTAAACATTTGTATACTAAAATACAGAAAACTAACAACGATTAACAAATAGGCATAGAAGCAATATAGACATTCAAAAAGTTTGTAGATAATTAGGATTCATAAAATACATTTGTTGCTTGAGACATGTATGAACAAGATGCCACTATTCATGTGTGTCTACTAATATCTACCGCAGCCTCACAGCCCCCTGGAGTAATTGTGAGACAGATGTTACACTGCTGTGTGAGACAGATGTTATATTGCTGTGTGAGGCAGATGATACATTGCTGTGTGAGACAGTGATTATGGTGCTGTGTGAGGCAGATGTTACATTGGTGTTTGAGACAGATGTTACTTTGCTGTGTGAGACAGCTGTTATGTTGCTGTGTGAGGCAGATGCTACTTTGCCTGTCACTGAATACTCTTCCTGAGATGCAATGACCTTGTATTATGAATAAGTAAGCTTGGAGGGTGTAAAAGGGGCTTGTCACCTGCAGAAATGGTTGTTTAAAAATATACTAGTTATTTGTATTGTCAATGAGCTCAGGTACTTGTTATAGGAATTTCCAAGTAGCCAGCCTCATGTAGTGAGAGGATATGTAGCCAAACCTTGTTTTAAAGATCTTGGACTAAACAAGGAGCCATAGGTAAGAATGCAAATGCTTCCTTTGACCAGAATACTCCACAGCAAGACAAATTCCACACCTAAGTACATATTCCAGTGAAAAGAAGCTCTAGTTGCCAATGTGTGCAATGTCAATGCGTATAGGTTGTTCAACTCATAACCACACTCTCCCTGGCCAAAAACACAGCCTCTGTGGGACAGGATAACATCCTAGGCTTTCTACTAAATGGTCTAAAACAGGACCTAGCAGAACCACTTGCACTTTCTTCAACCACAGTCTAAGTACTGTCTTTGTCCTAGCAGAGTGGAAAACAGCAACAGTTATTCCCTTGCACAAAGGGGATCCATCAACCGACCCTGGGAACTATAGACCCATAAGCCTAATCGGTCTTATCTGGAAGGCCATGGAGAGAATCATCATGGACCTTATCAACAAAGGCATAGGTGATCTTCAAACTCTTGGCTCGACCCACTTTGGCTTTGTTAAGGGTGGATCTTATTAAACCTCGTGGGCTTCTTTGAGAATGTCACCAAAGCCCTGGATGAAGGCAAAACAGTACATACAACATATCTTGACTTAGCCAAGGCTTTTGACACAATCCCCCACTCAGCAATCATTGAGAGTCACCCAGCTAGGAAATAAGCCATGTGCCACTAGATGGGTAGCCAACTAGCTCATCAACAGAAAGCAAAGCGTCAAAGTTTATGCACCGCCGCTTAGCTAGGGTTAAACTGTTCCCAGTGCCATAAAGTCTGCTCTTCAAATTTTCCCTTAGAACTAGCCAGTTTTTTAGTTTTAGCATTCAAATCTGTTTCTTTCAGCTCAGCACTTGTTCAGAACTCGTTGCAAGCACTAAATAAGCTGCAAATTACTACGGCACTCAACTTTCCTCACTTGTCTAGAGGAAAACAGTTTTTAATACTTAATAAATAAGCACCTATCCAGGCATGTCTAAGGGTCAGCTCCTGGTGTTTTCTCCTGTCTACCTGATGAATCTGGGGATCTTGGGGCAATGCAGCAATTGCTTCATGTACACCGACAAGCCTCTCCTCCTACCACCCAGCACTACAACCTGTGAGAGATGCATTTATATAGCCAAACTGGAAGCAGAGCTCTCTTCACCCAAGACTGGACTAAACAGTCAAGAGGAGAAGGTAAACACTTGCACCACACCACACTCATCACATAGTCCCTCAAAACCTACACCACCAAAGCACACACATAGAAACACAAAACACACACCTACATTCACGGAGGCTCTCAATAAAAATCTGCCCAAGCAACAGAGACCTCCAAAGCAGAAACGCAAGCAACCCCCTCCCCCCAACACAACCCAAATGACACATAGCTCACAAACTCAGCATGCCACTCAACCACAGCCCATAAGGCATAACAACGTACGCAACACTCTAGTCATAGGTGACTATATAGTCAGGCACACTGATGTTCCACTCACCAGGCTAAACAAGGAGAAAGTTACTGTCAGCTGCCTGTCAGGTGCCAGGATCCACCACATAATGCACGCACTCAGTTAACTCCACAACATGTACAAATATGACTCTGTCATTGTCCATGTTGGTGTGAATAACCTGAGACATACCTCCCTGGACTACATGAAAATAGACATGGAGGAGCTCTCCGATCTTGTAGCCCAGGCAGGTATGACCCTAGCCCTGAGTAGCATCCTGCCATCACCCAGAATGATACTGCAGTACAACAGAATGATTGACTTCAACAATTGGCTAAGCTTCTGGTGTCATTCTAAGGGGATCCAGTGTCTGTCTCCCTGGGATGACATGATCGACAGACCATGATGCTTTACTAGAGATGACCTGCACCTGTTGCCCTTGGGATTCCAGATACTCGCTAAGGCTCTTGCCATCCCTATAGTGCCTTTTTTAGGCAAGGTTCAAATGACAAATTCACCACCGTAACAGGTACAAGCAAGCAAAATCTGAGGGTAATGCTACTCAATGCTAGAAGTCTAAACCTCAGAATGCAATCATTTGAGGCACTCCTTAAAATGGAGAACATCAGCATCTGTGTAGTGACAGAGACCTGGTTTAAGGCTCCAGAGAGCACCCCTGCATTACCAGGCTATAATTCATAGCACACCTTTCGGCCACCTAACCTGCACCGAAACACTCAAGGTGGAGGCATGTCCATGTTCATTAAGGATATCCACACCTCCAGGCTAGTTGCTCAGCATAATGCATCTGAGATTATCCAAGTGCAACTAACTCTGGGCAAGACCTCAATCCAAATTGCAGCTTGCTACAGATCCCCCATCATGCCCCAGGATTCCCACTCCTCATTTCTTGATATACTGGAAAATATTAGGGTACAACCCAATACCCTAATAATGGGTGATTTCAACTACCCCACCATTAACTGGGAAAACTACTCATGTACCAACTCTTTTGCTCAACGTTTTCTGGAATTCATAAATTCCAATGTCTTGGATCAGTTTATCCACATCCCCACCAGGGCAGCAATATCCTAGACCTTATCATTACCAACATGGGCGACCGGTGTTCCACACCAGAGGTCAATTCCTCGTTGGTCAGATCCAACCACAAACTAATCACCCTAGACATCCACATCCCACCTCTCATTAGGGAAATCACTGTAAAAAATTTCTCCAAAGCCAACTTCAAGCTTCTTAAGACAGAAGTGGCAAATGTCATGACACCCATGCAGACAGGCAATAGAGGTACGACTGCTGAATCCTACACAAATGCACTTTATAACCACTTACACGAGTGCATGGATCATGCTATCCCTAACAGAACCAAGATGCTATCCTCCAAAAGAAGGAAGCCAATCTGGTGGTCCCCTGCCATAAGCAAACTCTGCAACAGAAGAAAGCAACTGTTGCAAAAAAAGTAAAATCCCATGACTGAAGGAACTCCCTGGTCAGACATAGTAAGAAGCAGAGATTCCTCATAAAATCCTCCAAAGGTAGTTACAAAAACAAAATTGCCACTGATTCTAAAGACAACCACAAAGCATTCTATGTCAAGAATCTCAATGGCAATACTCAGATCTGCTCTGAGTTACAGCACAATAGCAGTAAATATACAGAACCAACTGATATTGCCAACATCCTGGCAGATAGGTTCAATGCTAACTTTACCCCTCTCTCACCCCATAAAGGGCCCATCTCTATACCAGAAGAATGCAACGTTCCTGTAATCACGGCTGCACAGGTAAAAAAACACACTCTCCAAAGCCAAGAACACAGCATCCATGGGACCTGACAACATCCCAGGCTGTGTTCTATGTGAACTACAGAATGAATTGGCACCCCACCTAAGTACCATGTTCAAATATAGCCTCACCTCATGCTTTGTGCTCACTGAATGGTGAACAGTGACAGTTATCCCACTCCTCAAAGGGGGAGCCACCACAGACCCTGGGAACTACTGCCCCATTAGCCTGACACGCCTGGTCTGCAAGGCAATGGAATGTATCATCAAGCAAGTTTTTTTTTTTTTTTTTGCAGGGGTAAGTCTTCTTGCACCTTCATATGGGGAGACCCCCACACCTTTCCCAACTTGTGTATATCAAATCCATGGTCACACAACAATGGGGAAAAGTGCATGATTAATTTTCATTGAAAGTAGCCTTCAGCTAAATGTTTTTGCAGTATTGTCATACAAACTGCAGTTGATTTTCTATGTAGCTTCTGAGTCAATAATTCCTCCATGTTTGTTTTTAAATTACACAAAGATGTTGTGACACTTAGCTTACATCTTGAGGGGGTACAAGTGGCTGTCATGTAGCAGATTATGAGTCAGAGTTGATAAAAAGGAGTTGCTTGAGTTGTAACTGACAACCAGCAAGACTTCAGTAAGGTAAGACAGTGATATTCATTTTCTGGTAGCAGAGTATGGATGTATAGATTTTGCTAACTGTGACCTGGAGTAAGTGTTTTACTTAAATTAAGCAAGCAATAATGCATAACAGGTTGAGGCATTATGGGAAATAATGGATTACCCAAGAGGTGTTGTTCCCATCAATGGAAGGTCTCTTATTTCCCAATAATGCTCACCCTGGGGGCATTATTGTGCTTAGAACATGGACTAGCTGTTAAATTATTTTGTGCTTGCATTATTAGTAGTATATACATATTTTTTCTTATACTTTTTTGATGTAAAATAGTTTCCCACCTAATGTTTTGAGGTTGGTTTAGGAAATGTAAGAGTTGTTGGAGAAATTATTTTGCATCCAAAATATATCACTCACACACACACACACACACACACACACACACACACACACACACACACACACACACACACACACACACACACACACACACACACACATGCAGAGAGACACAGTCTCACACACATAATACAGAAACCCTGGTGCATGTGTGCTCCTCTCCCACACATACACACATGCAAATATACCTAGCACTTTATTGACTTTCCAAACCTCAGATGTATTATTGTGATCAAATGAAGAAATATACCATTACCTTGGTGACTTTCTCAAAGATGTCCACCAGATTGAGTAGGCATGATCTGCCCTTGATGAAAGCAATCTAGGTTGGATGCAGTGTTTGAAGATTTGCTATGTCCTTGTTAATCATTTCCATGGCTTTGCATATGAGACTAGTCAGACTTATGGGTGTGTAGTCCTTGGGATCCATTGATGGCCCACCCGTGTGCAGACTGGTCAGACTTATGGGTCTATAGTCTCTGGGATCCATTGCTGACCTGCCTGTGTGCAAAGGGAGGACTGCTGCAGGTCTCCATTTGTGTGGCACAAAGCCTGTCCGGATACTATAGTTAAACAATGACTCCAGTGGTCCTGAAAAGTCAGATTTCAGACTATTTAGGGGACATCCTGGGATATTATTGGGGCCCATCAATGCAGTATTTTTGGCCTTACCATAGTGATAGTTGGGGGGAGTTTGTTTGATGGTATTTCAGAGAGGAGGTAAAATTGAAAATAAATTTGCTGGTCAGAAAATTTGCTATATCTTTCAGATCTGTGTAGGTAGCTCTATTTACAATCAGTTCTGCACACAGCTGTGTGCTGCCTTTGAGGTTTAGAACATAGCTAAAGAAACCGTAGTGATCTTTCTTTGTCTGGGATGCTACCTTTAGCACAACTGTGGCTTTAGTAGACTTAATTTCCCTTTTAGTTGTTTGTTTAAATTGATGAGAGTGTTTTTATCATACTGGACATAGCATTTCTTAATCTTGGCTATGATATTTTTCTTTTGTTATACAACCTGTTTATGTTTGGATTCCACCAGGGTAGTTTGTTTTGGGCTTTCATTTTTCTTTTTTTTTTTCTGGTAGGCACTTCTGTCTCTATCATTTATTAACATGATTATACAGGGTTTCTGTGAACAATTCTGGATAGGCAGCTATGTTCTCAGGGTGGGGTACTTGAAATTTTAACAGGCTATCTCTTAGTAGCAGGAAGTTTGCCTTAAAATAGTTCTTAAATGTTAAGAGGTTAGCCAGAGTCACAGCACTGATTTTATCATGAAGGAGACAGCTTTGTGGTCTGATCTTACCAGAGAGGACTCTACATGGAGGTGGGATGGGGTGTGGGGGTCAGGGTATAGCTTTCCCACATGTTTATAAGTTCCAGGATGGGTATGTTTGCACCTCTAGTGAGCTAGTAGACTATCTAGTTCAATGTGTTTACAAAATCCAAGAATCTCTGGGCTTGAGAATTTGCAGCTGTGTAAGTATCCCAGTTTATAGTGGAGTGGTTGAAGTTGTCCATGAACATGGTATTGGGTTGAATGGTCAAAGAAATAGATATAGATATAAAGGGTAACTTATAGTTTGCAAGGATATGATATGAGACTTTGCCTATGGACAGCTGGACATGGAGAAGCTCAAGTGCATTGCCATGTTTGACTAGTCTTGAGGTGAGTTTGTTGTTGATATAGATTGAGACACCTCCACCTTTGGACCCTGTCTGTCTATTAGCTGGCTTAAATGTGTGGAAGGTATTGTAGCCCTGCCCAACAGAGGTGATCTCTGTGGCTTTAAACTATGTCTCAATAACTGCGCAGATATACACATTCTATTGGATGAGGAGGGTCGTGAGGGGGTGGAGTTTCTTGTTTAGGCTCCTGGCATTGAGCAGTAATACCTTTTGATTTCCTTGGGTTGGTTTTGCTATGTCAGAAAGTTTGCCAGTTTGGCAATGCCTAAAAAGGCACTATGTGGGAGGATAATGTCTTAACCAATATTTGAAGGCCTAGAGGGGACAGGTAGAGATCATCTTTGGCAAGTAATGTGGTGTGTTGACCATATCCTCTCATGCTGATAAATATTGAGTCTCCTTGGAAAGATACCAGAAACTGAGCCAATTATTGAAGTCAGTCATCTTTTGCTCATAATTTGGCATCATCCTTGGTGAAGGAAGAGTGCTGTTCAATGCTAGGCACATCCCAGCTTGGGACATACAGTCTGAAATGTTCATAATATCTCTCTTTATATAATCCAGGGAAGTATGTATCAGGTCATCTACATCAAAGTGGACTATGTCTCAGGCCTACTGGTACTTGTGGTTTAATGACTTGAGTGCATGGGTGATTTGGTAGATTCTGGACCCTGATAGACAAATTACTATGATTTTCTCTTTATTCAGCCTGTTGAGAGGAACATTTGTGTGTCTCACAATGGAGTCTACTGTGACTAAAATATATTGGATAGCATGTTGGCTTGCCTTATGGGCTATGTAGTTCAGGATTCGCAGGGTGTGGCTGTGGTTGTTGTTTTTGTAGAGTGCTTTGGGTTGCTGAGGATTCTTTTTGTAGGACAAATGCCTTTAACTACTCTAGCATGCATTGATCTATGTGCTGGGAAAGTACTATGTGAGTTGTGAGGGACACTTATGTTGCCGACAACCTGCTTGTTATCTTGAAGGTTTTTGTGTGAGAGAGTCTTGCCTCCAGTGACATTGTGTAATTACATCTCTCACACAGTGTATCCATTTCTCTAAGGATTATTTGGTTGTCAGTTAACATGAGACAATTCCTACATTGTCTCAGGTTGTCCATGTTTACCAAGCTCTCGGTGGAGAAATAGGGAAAGTGCCTGTTCCTAGTGTCATGTGTTTTTTAGGTGAACTACAAATGGGTGGTACAGCAGGGGTTACAGCAGGCTAACTTTGGCAACTCTAGTAAATGTACAAACTTCTTATTGCTTATCACAAACTTTTTGCCCTCCACTATTTGAATAATTACACCCTAACAACCTGCCCTCCTGCACTTGAATTAATAGGGTCTATATTGGAAAATTCAACATTTGAAAGTTCGACTTTCATATGGTCAGCATCATACGATCAAACTTTCAAAAGTCTGAATATCTAATAAAAATAAATAAATTACACAAAACACCTACATGAAGCTTTTAAGCAGGGGGGCATGCCCCCCTGCAACCCCACCCCCCGCTCTTTAAATATACCAACTCCGAGATCGCACTACAGTGCAGAAAAGGGAAATCTTCCCTTATGGAGATCTCCGTTAGAATGTTCAAACATTCAAAAATCCGATCATATGATATTGACCATATGAAATTTTTAATTTTGAATGTTCGAACATTCAATATAGACCCGAATTAATACATCATTTTCACACCCTCTTTAACAACACTTCTCATCTTGCTGTTTTTCTAACTGTCCCCATTCACTGCTCTATCCTTCTCATACACCCCTCTGTATACCTAGGTTATAAATCTTATAGGTACACCAAACTGGAACAAGTAGCCTAAATAGAACCAATCCTATACCATGCTCTCTCAGTCATATGCTATTACCACTATCCTCCTATACACAACTAATATCTCACCTCCCTTCCTACAATATTTTATAACTTACTTCATTGTATCTCTTGAACTCTTTATAAACCTGTGAAATACAATAATCTCCCCATCTACATAATTTTATAACTTACTTCATTATGTATCTTGAACTCCTTGCAAACCTTTCTTTACTGAAATGTAAGAACACTAAACTTCTTTACAACAATGATTTCCCTTCTGCAGTATCAATCCTACAAGATTTTAGAGCTACAAGAACTGTATAGACTTATAACTGTTTATGTAAATACTTTACTCTATATACACAGAAAGTTTACCCCACGGAACACTTCAATGGCTCTGCTGGACAGAGGCACAGTGAACTAATCTAAGGGGGTGGCGAAAGCCAACACATTCTGGCTAGGCTTATAAATGCCTTCAGGCAGATAGCCTAGTACCTACCTATGAACCTATACCACTCTTGTAATTATGTTTGTCTTTCATGAGAAATGTAACTGTTGTTTTTCTGAGAACTGTCTGAAATCACTTGTTCATATGAATGTACTGTGATGGAGCCAGTCTCTCAGGCCTCTGCTAAAAATGGGTTCTCCCCAGTTGGACTTTCCCAGTCAACAAAGACAAATGAATAAATAAATAACGTGGGTGCTGTGAGGGTACAAACTGCAGCTAGGCTGTGCATTACTGAATTCATGCAGGGATCAGTTGCTAGTGTCCTCTCCTGCTCAACTGGTGAACCTGGGAATATTGAGGCAATGTTACAATTGCCTCATGTACACAGACAATCCTCTCCTTCTCCCACAAAACATAAATACATGCGAGAGATGCAACTATACGGCCAAACTGGAGGCTGAGCTCTCTCAACATAGGACTGGCAAGACCAGACAGGAGGAGAAGGTAACCACACACACTACATACCCAGTCACACATAGTACCATCACAACTTCAAATCATACACATAATCACACAGACATACTCGGAGGCTCTGACCAAAAATCTACCAAAACAGCAGAGGCCTCCAAAGCAGACACCCAAACAACTACCACCTCAGGACCCAACACATGCAACACATAGACCACACAGTCAGAGTGTCAAACAGTCACAGCCCTTAAGGCCAAACACAATGCCAGACACACTAGTCATTGGTGACTCCATAGTCAGGCACACTGACGTCCCGCACACCAGACTGAGTAAGGAGAAGGTCACAGTAAGCTGCCTGTCGGGTGCTAGAATCCGCCACATAACGCAAGCACTCAGGTCTCTCAACAGCAGGTACAAGTACGACTCAGTCATTGTCCATGCTGGTGTCAATGACCTGAGACGTACCTCCTTGGACTACATGAAAAGAAACATTGAGGAGCTCTCTGATTATGTAGCCCAGGCAGGTATGACCCTGACCTTGAGCAGTATCCTACCTTCACCTAGAATGATGCCACAATACAGTGATAAGATGATCAGCTTTAATAATTGGCTTAAATTTTGGTGTCATTCAAAGGGGATCCAATGTCTGTCTGCCTGGGATGACATGCTGGACAAGACATGCTGCTTCGCAAGGGACGGCTTGCACCTGTCACCCCTGGGCTTCCGGATATTGGCAAAGGCTCTTGCCACCCCCATAGTGCCTTTTTAGGCAAGGCTCAAATTCTAAACCTACCACCCTAGAACAAAAAAGGAAAAAAACTAAGGGTAATGCTGCTCAATGCCAGAAGTCTCAATCTCAAGATGCATGCACTCGAGGCCCTTCTCAGTATGGAGAACATTGATGTCTGTGCTGTGACAGAAACCTGGTTCAAGGCTCCTGAGAGCACCCCAGCACTATCAGGTTTCACCTCATATCATGCGTTCCGGCCCCAAAATCTGGACAACACCAAGAAAGGAGGGGGAGTGTCCATATTCATAAAGGACACACACCTCAAGGTTGGTGGCAACGCACGATGCATCGGAGACCATCCAGGTGCAATTAACCATAGGCAAGACTGCTCTGCAATTTGTAGCATGTTACAGGCCACCCCCTCAAACTCAGGAACCTCACATGGCCTTCCTGAAAACACTGGAGGGGATAAATGTATCTCCAAACACCATCATACTAGGTGATTTCAACTACCCTAATATAGACTGGGAACACTACTCAAGCCCAAACACTCTAGCCCAAAGGTTCCTGGAGTTCATAAACTCAAATGCCATGGAACAACTAGTCACCATCCCCACAAGAGGAGAAAACATACTTGATCTCATCATCACGAACATGGGATCACAATGTTCAACACCGGAAGTATACCCCTCACTGGTGAGATCAGATCATAAACTAATCTCGCTGGAGGTCCTCATCCCGCCCCCACCTGAAATAAAAAAGACCACAGTGAAAAACTTCACAAAAGCCGATTTCACACTTCTAAAAACTAGTTTGGTCTCCTTTAAGGCCCCTGAGCCAGTGGTAAACATTACTCAAACCGCTGAATCACTTACAAATGCCTTCTACCAGCACCTACAGGACTGCATGGATCAGGCAATCCCAAACAAAACTAAGACTCTTTGTACCAAAGGCAAGCGTCCAGTCTGGTGGACCCCAGCCATAAACAAGCTCTACAACAAAAGGAGGAAGCTACTACAAGATAGAGCAAAATCCTTGAAAGGTAAGACACCTTTGATCACTATAAGTAAAAAAACTAAGAGCTTTCATAAAATCATCTAAGGCAAATTTTGAGAGAAAAATCGCCAAGGACTCTAAAGACAATCATAAGGCCTTCTTTAGCTATGTTAGAAACCTAGGAGGAAACTCCCAGATATGCTCAGAATTAGTTCAAAATGATATGAAGATTACTGAACCTACACACATTGCCAACATACTGGCTGACAGGTTCAGTGCAAACTTCTCCCCCCCAAAAGGAGAGATATCTATACCAGAGGATTGTAGCCCCCACAAACATCTCCAACGCCCAAGTGAGAACTGCTCTCTCCAAGGCAAAAAACACAGCATCCATGGGACCGGATGGTGTCCCCGGCTGTGTGCTCCACAAACTCAATGAGGAATTAAACCGCAGTTAGGACAGCTGTTTAATCTTAGCCTCACCTCAGGATACGTACCCAAGGAGTGGCGCACGGCGTCTGTGGTCCCACTTCACAAGGGCGGTGCCTCCACCGACCCTGGAAATTACCATCCCATTAGCTTGACAAGCCTTATCTGCAAAGCCATGGAGAGGATCATAATGGAACTCATAAATAAAGACATAGGGAACTTGCAGACTTTGGATCCAACCCAGTTTGGCTTTGTCAAAGGCAGATCATGCCTTTTAAACTTGGTTGACTTTTTCGAAACAGTCACCAAGGCCATTGATGAGGGCAAGGCAGTCCATACAGCCTACCTCGACCTGGCAAAGGCTTTTGACACAATACCCCACTCAGGTATCATTGAAAAACTCATCAGCTTGAATGTAAACCCATACATCACAAGATGGGTTGCAAACTGGCTAAGTGACAGAACCCACAGGGTCAAAGTTGCTGGCGCCATGTCAGACTCAAAGCCTGTCACAAGTGGTGTCCCACAGGGCTCAGTCCTGGGACCACTCTTGTTCGGCATCTACTTTTCTGAAGTACAAGCAAACACAAGAGGGTTATGGCTGACAAAGTTTGCAGATGACTGCAAACTGGGCGCCATAGTCGAAAACACATCTGACACAGATATCCTTCAGAAGGGCCTCACAGAAATGGATAACTGGTGCCAGAGCCATGGCCTAAAGTTAAACGCCAAGAAATGCATAGTCATACCCTTCGGGAAAAACAAGATTACCCCTAGCTACCATATAGGTGGCAATCCACTGAGCACAGAAGAAGTCATCAGGGATCTGGGGACCCAGGTTGACAGTAACCTTTCGTTTGACACTCATGTTGCCAAAGTAGTTAGGAAAACTTTCTACATTGCCCAACTGATCATGAAGGGATTCACATCTAGATCTAGGGAGGTCATCGTCCCCCTGTACTCATCACTCATTAGACCTATGATTGAGTACAATGCCCCATTCGGAATGTATCTGACCCGACACCTGCAGCAGCTGGAAAGGCCCCAAAAGTTCCTCACCAAAAGGATAAAGGGTCTCAAAAATATGTCTTATGCTGCCTGACTGAAAGAACTCCAGCTCTATTCAGTCGCATACCGCTTGCTCAGAGGTGACCTGTGCCTGACATATAAGGCCATGTCAAACCCAGATTTGATGAATATGCTTCACCTCAAAAAATCTAGATCCCTCAGAACCACAAGGGCGGGAGACTTAAACCTTGACACGGTTATTAATAGAACATGCTGGAGGGACAGATTTATCACCCAGAGACTCCCTATGCTGTGGAACAGAATCCCGGTACATGTGAGGCAGAGCACCTCGCTGGCCTTGTTCAAGAGGAATCTTGACCAATGGATGGGAGATCGCAGATATACCCCAGGGATTACTTCAGTGTCACTGCTTGACAGAGGCACAGCAAAATAATAGGCATAGTTTTCTTCAAACTAAAGGGGTGGCGAAAGCCACATAACTATGGGCTAGGCTTATAAATGCCCTTGGGCAGATAGCCTAGTATGAACCTATGAACCTATGAACCTATGAACCTGTGCTCCTCAGTGTGCAAACAAGTTGTTCTTTTCACACTTGAGTATTGCGTAAAATTACAGGGTGAGTTTTATAGGGAAAATTTTGTTTCTAAGTGTATGCATCTCTACAAGGCACTGGTAAATGCTGATGTGCGATGAGCAGTAGAATTTATACACTCAAAGAAAAAAAATGACTAAACCAACATAAAACCCTCTTGCCAATGAAGCAATCTCACTTTTAGCCCCCTATGTGTTTCCCAACTTGGACAGACCAGGCTACCTTTTTATTGCCACTGGAATTGCAGTTCCAGTCTTTTTAATGTAAAACACACACTTTATTTAGACAAAATTGAAAAGGTACCACAAAGAAATCCAAGGAACTAGCTGCAACAAGTAATTACAAGGTGATTATAAGGCAGATAAGACAGCAACGATGAGCACACACTTTAAGGTGATTTCAAAGCACACTAGCAGCAGCTAGACCAAGGAAAAGCAAATATACTTTATAGTAATGAAATACAGAGAAACGCAATAAATTTGAAAATGCAACAGCAGTCTTCAGAAACAACTTAGAAAAGTACAATATTTCAATTTAAAGTACTTATCTTAGAGTGAATGGCAGCAGATGCGATTCAAACACTCTAAGAATGCAGGCATGCACACCAAGTATTTGAGCTCTGTGGAGCTACAGCAAAAACCGCACAGACATGCTGAATTTATAGACTCAAACAAAATTGACTAAATCAAGTAAAAAGACCTCTGGTCAATCCAACTATCTCACTTTAAGCCTCCCTATTTGTTTCCCAACTTGGATAGACCAGGCTATCTTTCTACTGTCACTAGAATTGCAGTACCAGTCTTCTTAATGTAAAAACACACTTTAGTTAGCCAAAAGTGAAAATGTACCTTAAAAAAATTAAACAGTTTGTTACAACAAGTAAGTACAAGATGGTTCTAACAACTAGCTACAACAAGTAATTACAGGGTGATTCTAAAGCAGATAAGCCAGCAATGAGGAACACACTATTTAAGGTGATTTCAAAGCATACTTCAACAGTCTAAGTGGAGGACTTTATCTATTTCATCTGTCAACATCTAGTAAGATGAGCAGAAGAAGGGCCAGGTATAAAGGTATACAGGAAATGAGACTGGGAGGAGCTTCTGGGACCAGATACACAGTAGGAGCAGCAGCTCAAAAGCCTTCAACTGATTTAAATAGTAAGTGCAGTAGTCTAAATGTACTTCACTCTAGCAAAATGGAGTCCTAATATCTGTTTGATATTAGCTTGAATGTAGCTTTTCTGCTTCCAAGCTTACAATAGTCCAGAGACAAAGATGACTGACTGCTATTGTAATGTAAAATACCAGGAGTCAGGATTCAGTAAGCACCATGTAGAGGCATGCACCACAGCACAAAGAAGGTACGTACTATTGCATGCTAATTACAGTATTATCAGCTGAACTGCATGGTGATCAACCAGTCCAACACGGTGGAGCTATTAAACAAGCTGCCAATATATCTAGGCCAAGAATGACAAGAGTTTTCAGTCCCTGTTTAACCTTTCACAACCTACATGATGTGGAAATTGTAGAGCGCTACAGGGTGAATAGGGACACACTACAGTAACTCTGCAACCCCAGTCATTCTCAACTCACAGCCAGGACCAACCCATCCCAGTGGAGACAAAGATATTTGTAGCACTTAGACTCTTATCTACAGGTACCTTTCAGAGACCAACAGGGGACATGCTGGGGGTGTCACAGCCATCCAGGATCCTCCATCAATTCCTGAATGCTATGCTCCAACATGCCAGTGACCGCATATATTTTCCCCGTACTCTTGAGGAAAGGGACAGAAATATGCAGGAGTTCTACCATGTAGCACACTACCCTAAAGTACTGGATGGCATAGATTGCACACATATAGAAATTAAGGCACCATCAGGGGAACAGGGTAGGCTCTACATAAACAGAAAGGGCTACCACTCTATTAATTGCCAAGAGTGCGTAATGCCAAGGGAATCATTCTGAATGTGTGTGCTGGCAAACGTGGCAGTTACCACGATTCACATATCTGTCACACCTCTCAACGGTACCAGATGTTTGCTAGTGGGGATATCCCACAGGGTCATTTACTGGAGGATGCAGGTTATGCACTGGAACCATGGCTGATGGCACCCATCAGAAATGCATGCACACCCAATGAAGAATGCCAGAATGAGGCATATTTTCAAACCAGAAATATCATAAAGCATGTGTCTGGACTGCTGAAGTCATGGTTCCAGTGCATTGATACATCTCAGGGAGCTCTGCAGTACAATCCAAGGACATGTACTGAAATTGTTACAGTATGTGTCATACTAAACAACATCATCCTGAGAAAACAGCTTCAGCAGGATCAGCAATGGGAAGGAGCACACATCTCACCACCAATGCCAAAGATACCACAGCCACAGGCAGATGAGGAGTCAGAGGGGAAATACCAGCTGCTGTAGGTGTAGGCAGATGTAGGTGTGCTCAGTATGCCCTCGCATTGGCTAAGAGACAACGCATAGCACACTCACTCACTCACTACCTAGGGGCCAAAATCCTTCCTCCTACACACACACATATAGTAACATTGATGTCAGGCAACTCTCACATCCTTTACCTCCCCATGTATTGGCTGTGTACTGCTTGCATCAAACATAGTCAGCCCTGAACTAAAACTGTGGCAACTGCTGCATTTACAAAGTAAGTATTGAACCTGGAGAGTATTGCGTACTAATATGAATGAGTGGCATATCCTTGTATTTCATTACTTGGTACTGTAAGCAAGTAAAATGTGGGAGATTTGTAAAGAAATTACCTTAACATGTGACAGCAGAGACTTATTTGTCTTATATGTGTCCATTATTAAGTAGTAGGCATTGGGCGTCAAAGATTCACATACAGTCATACCACTCAAAAGTACTGATGACCACTGCATGCCCTCAGTTTAGCACCATACGTTTGTACTGGAAAATCATTAAAGAGAGAAGTTAGAAAATGATACACATTGCAGTTTCTGACTTCACAACCCTCACAAGATCATTCATAATAAAGTTGGGAAATTTTGATGCTATCACCTGCCTAACTTTCCAAGGGAAATATAAGTCAAATGTACAATTACCAGTTCAATATCACAAATGCAGCTATACAAAGCACTAAGTCACCTATGTACTCTGAGTGACAGACACAGAGCTTATGTATTCCTAAATCCAAAAGATAGAAAACAGGGATATGGGACAGTTATCATCACTTGCACAAGATGTTTTGTGTGTGTGTGTATGGGGGGGGCAGGAAGCCTAGGCTTACACAAAAGGTCGGTGAGAGTGTGAGTAAGAAAGAGAAGCAGGAAGACATTTGGAGAAACCAACAAATGGCCAGTGAGACAAAATGAGTTTTAAATTGCATGGCTGAACTATGTAACTGTTGTGTGCGTGTCTGTAGGGGTCCCCCAGGTGAAATTGGTGTGTGAGTGTCTGCATGAACAGAGTCAAGCTCTGTGCTAGCTCTATGTCTTGGTGTTGGTGACAGGTATGAGCTGTGCATATTAGAACTGACATTTCATCTGAGTGTGGACAGCTCACCCACTATTGAAGTAGTGGAAGTGCTACCACTATGGGAGCATGACTGGACACGACCATATTGGCTAACAGCAGATGATGTGGCTGACGTACACCCACGAGGATGCTGTTCCCTTCCCAAAAGATATTCCAACACAGATAGCTCTCATTCCATGACAGACACCCCTCATTCCATTACAGACACTCCACGTTCCAAAGTGTCATTCATCTGATCCATTGAATAGATGACATGGTGGAGGCAGTCATGCATGTCAGCCTGTGCCACATTTACAACCCTGAATATTTGCCTGGTGTACCTATGAGAATGTACCTGTGCCTCCATGATGGCCCTAAACATATGTTGAGTATCACAGGAAGAGACATCTGGATCAGGTAGAGGAGGGACAGCAGGTGTCCTCTGAGCACCCATAACAACCCTCCTGTGTGGCACCTTTCCCACACTTTGGCTACAGCCATAGTCAACAGGCACTGATGCTTCAGTAAGCACACTTTTGTGATTGATTGTCTTGCCCTCCACTTGTCCAATATCTGTGGGCTTACTGGAATGGGTAGGCATAGGCCTACTTGCTGTATCCGATGGAATTACAGGGGATGACTGTATGTCAACCTCACTGTCAGACACAACCTCTGCACCCCCCCAACTGTGCTTCTGTTTGGGCACCATCATCATCAGAGTTTGCTGATACACTGACATCAGGTGGCAGAGGTCCCACGCTTCCATTCTCATGATCACCTGTGATGAAAAGCAACAAACACAAGAAAAAATTAATACCTACACTACTCTAGTCCAATATATGCTAACAAACTAACAGTGGTGCCACTATTACAGACAGTGCAGCAATACAAACAACAGGACTGACATCAAAAATCAAAACTAAAATATTTTTTAAATTGCTCAGCAGTACTGACATAAAAATGTTTGACTTACCATCTGCAGATGAGATTCTCCTCTGCAAGCTAGATGGTCCTGGAAGCTATTAAGCAAAAGTTAAAGGTAATATCATTGCAATTAACAGTGACACAGGGAGTAATACTTTTACCCTTTTATATGCCCATTAACTATACTTTCAACAAGAACTTGGATGACAACTTCAACCTAAGCTAATCAATCAGGATGTGTTGTTAACTGTAGCAATCTTCAATACCTCCCCCAAAAATTCATGACACAGCAGTAACATATTGTTTTCAGTTGTTTTACTATACAACAGTATTCAGCTGTTGAGATACCAAAGCCTAACTGGATGATCCTCCTGGCACATGCTTGCAGTCCCTGACACTGTGGCACCGACGTCCAGTACATGCTGTTCTGCACTTTCGTAGGAGATGTCTGGATCCCTGACAGTGGTCAGGAGCTCTTCTTTTATGTTAGTGGTGGCTCAATAGCAGGCCCTCCCTGGTAACCATCTGGTCATGACCAAATACAGCTGCTCTCCTCCATGCAGATGTGATCATGTCAGTGGCCCTGTGGTGCACCTGCTCATATGCCATCCGTGGCCACCAACAGCATTCACATCATCCACAGTCTGGCACCAAATTTGTATTCTGTGTGCCGTAACTCCCTGCCCCTTTTCTTGCAGGAAGGCATCATGTTGCCAAAATCATCCACTATCACCTGGTTCTCAGCATCGGTGAAGGGGGGGTCTCCAACTCCTAGGTGTCCTAAAAGACAACAGATGGATAATACACATATGTATTACATAACTACAAAATAACTTTTCCCAGATTAAACAGAAAAGGTAGCCTCTCAGTATTACCCACTGGGGAAACATGAAACAGTTTAGAGATGCTCAATATGAACAACAGGCTGGATGTGGAAAAAAGGAGAGTAACAATAGCAACATATCCTTGTTTGTGCCATAACAGTAATGCAGCTTTGTCTACCCCAAAAAAAGAACAGGCAAATGAAATATTTTGCTAACAAACCATCTTTGAAATGCTAAAAGTGCTATCAAAGGAAGTGTCCCTGAAACATTTGTACATATTTATCACTGAGCATTACATTTTTATATATTGGCAATCATATATACCAGTGAAATACCTTCACAAACATGCCCATGACACCAGTACACTTCTAACTAATGCATACAGATAAAAGCGCAAAAGTCTTTGCTTCAGATGTTTCTTAATTACATTCCAGCATATGCAGTATGTAGCTGACAAAATGCAAGCATGCCTTCTGAAGTTCAGTAATCCTCTGTGCAAATATATCCCAAAATAATAGCGTATGTTCAGTCTTCTCCATATCCCAAAATAATAGCATATGTTCAGTCTTCTCCACATAAACAAGTCTCCTCACCATTAGTTTGCCTAGCTGCACAGTTGCCTTTTTTATGTGGTGTAGATTCAGGGCTGTTAGCACTCTGAAGTTAGGTGTGAACTGATTAGAATTGCTGAATCACAAATACTTGGATCAGTGTAGGAGATGTAAACATAGTGTAGGCACTTTCTCAGTGTTTGTTTTTAATGGATTGCAACTGTGAATGATTACTGGTTGGGAGAAGAAAAACACAACAGCACTGCACACTGCCTTGCGGGTGTGTCAGGTTAGATCTACAAAGTTTTAGATGTAAGGTTGGAAATGTTAATAAGCAGCACACAATTCACAGATTGTGCTCAGTAACATCCAACCTGCCCTCCAATTGTTGCCAAATGCATATGATATTATTTCCAGTTAATATCTTCACATATTTTAAGGGCAATGATATACAATGGCTTGCCCACTGCATGTCTCAGATTACTGACTATATAACTGAAGAATGACCAGCAAACACAGAGAGGTAAATCAGAGCTGTATATTTGCAGGCAATAATCATAACAGGTTGTGGGATCACTAAGTGCACTACATCCAGATATAATAAATGTACAGATAGCAGTTGTATAGTTTCATATTACTGTAGATGATGTTGCAGTTGGTTGTATGCAGAATAATTTCAGCTCCTTGCTACAAAGCTGTTTGTGTGGCAAACAGGGATACGGTACCCATCCTGTGTTTTGAACGTTCACTGGAGTAACAGCTCAAATCCAGATTTCTGTAGACATATCTCATGTGAACTATGATTTTCTAGTGTGTATGCCATAGAGTGATTTTCCTTATTTCAACTACTTGTTACTTTTTTGTCTTTTTTCCCTTTTATGTCTTGTTTTTTTTTTATTTGTTTTTGTGGGCCAGTGTTTGGGTGATGTTGGTTTAAGTGCAATCATGGGAATGGAGAAAATAAATGGCAGGTCTGGCTGTGCTTATCTCATTTGTGCAAGGCACAGCAGTGCACAAACTGAAAAACTGGACCACCTAGGAAGCAGAAAAGACACAGACAGCCAAAAATAGAAACCAGATACATTCAATAAATTATATTGGGCACTGCGCAAACCAGCTAAGCTGCGTTGCATGGTGGTTAACAGAGAGACCTTAGTAAATTAGGCAGTGTCATGTGACTAGTCCTGTGGCAGGAGGTGTAAGTGTAGGCTGGAGCACAGATGATCCTGGGTTCTAAAACAGGGTGTGCAACCTTTTTTTTCACTGTTGTGACATTGCAATTTATAGCAATGAACTGAAACATAGACAACTGTTATTCTGACTTTCTTGTAGAAACAGGTGTAAGTCTAGGACTGCCAAACACATGGTCCTGGGTTCTAATACAGGCTATTCCGTACATTTTTACTGTTGTTCCACTTTCCATTACATTCACTCTCACATATAATACTTTAGATAGTGGAACTGATATTAATTATATATATGACGGATGAGACATTATTATTGTGTTATCAGATGTATGACTGAGGGTATACTGTGTACTATATTTCAGTAAGTATAATTCTGCTATCTGGACTTGCATGGCCTTTACATTTGCCTAAGACACATACACAACTTCCTCTATATTCAATAACCTTGTAAGGTTACACACATACATGTGTAACAGCTCATACAGTTACCTGTATTTATGTATGATTTCTGAGTATGTCTGAGCAGTACGTCTTCTGAGCCCGTTATACATAGGTTTGAACCCCACAGTGTAAAAATCAATTTTCTCAGTGTGTAAAGGTAAAAACAAATGTGTCAGGTCATTACATTTATGCCCTCTGTGCATGTATGCAAACCTAACTCACCTAACAGTTACCTTCCAATTTCCAATATATATTTCCAGGCTGCATCAGTAGACACCCCTCAAAGTAAGGCTAAGTGTCAGATTAACCTTCCAAGTACAATTATTTCATTCCTCAATGCTTGGCACTGCTGTTCTCTGCTTACCATTGTGCAAATGTGTTGCTCAGGTGTGTGCAATCTAGTAAATATAATAAGTGGAATTGGCGGGAAAGCATCAGTCTCCATTGCTCTAGGTCTACCGATAGACATGGCTGGAATTAATGGGGAAGGTGCCTTCTTCTGTTCAGGGCACAGAGGTGGGGTGTCCAGGATATTTATTGGACTCCTAGTAAAGCACCACAGCCAAAGGCTTCTGTAGGGGAGTAGTCTGTCTCCCAGTAGAAGTCTGAGGCATGGAATAGTTTAGCCCAGGCTTTATCCAGTGCCACTGGTATCCCATGCACTGAAGACCAATGTAGACATCATTGTAATGATGTCTACAGAGGAGGAAAATGAATACTCTCAACCACTGGTTGGAGAAATTTAGGACTGTGGACATCCCACAGCTGTGTAAGTACCAAGTAAAGAGAGTAGACTTATAAAGCTTAATATAGGCAAGACTAGTATGCATAATACTCTTCTGTTCTTTTCTGTTCTTTCCCCAGCTGTCAGAAATCAGGAGTTCAATGTCCAGGCCTATGAAACTTGATTGAAGAGACTGAGGGCAGCAAGTGGTATGTATGCAGCAGAGGAGAAGTGTAATTGTAACATTAAAAATGAAAGATAGTTTTTTGGTATTTTATAGAATTGTATCAAATTGAGCATGCATGTCCCAAGTATAACAGCAAATATGCATGCATTAGTCTCTAGCATAAACCAATTGTAAGAGTCCAATATTAGACTTTAGTCAGATGTTATGGGTTCAAATACCACAATTCACAACTATACAATACTGTTATTTCTTCAATACAATAATATTTATATTAAAATAAAACCTTTATATAGCACAAATACCCTGCTGTAAACTGTATAATTGGAACACACATATGTGCAATATATGCACATTTCAAGGATTACTTGCAGCAATCTGTAGTTTAGTGTTTATCTGTTAGGAGGTATACTTAAATGTAAAACTTAAGATAATAATGTTGAATAATTGTAGCAATGCATTGTATGTCACATATAATCGCACTAATCTTATCTTGTTTTTCTCTCACCCCAACCCTTATCTCTATTTATTTATTTTCTTTTTTTTTATTTTATTTTTAAAAATGTTTTTCATTTTATTTTTATTTTATGTTTAAAAATATTTTTTATTTATTTTTTTTTTTTTTTTAAATATTTTTATTTTATTTTTCATTTCTTTTCTTTTTTTTTTTATTATGTGTTGTCAAAATGTGTCCATGTCATCCATGTGTACCACATTACTAAATGCTCCGCAGCACAGTGAGGTAGGCCAGCCCCATTGGATTATCCTGCCCTGACTCCACCGGATCCAGCACCAATGCCCAGCATGTCTGGGAGCCAACCTGGCAGCACTGTCTCTGCTGCCCCTGCACTACCTGTACCCTCAGGTAGTCCTACCCCAGATGCTGGTCCAGTGGTACCCTCCAGGAGCAGTGGTGGAGGTGGTGATTTCATCACCCACAGCAAGTTGCCAGGGATGGTGCATAGGGTGGTGCACCGCACCATTGGAGCATGCCAATGCTGGATGGAGAGGATGCTCTCCCTCATGTTCTGGAGGAGGAGGAAAAGGAGGAGACATTAAGCACTCCAGCCACCTGTTGAGTAAGGTGACAGTGATGACAGTCCAGTGGGTGAGGACTCAATTCTCACTGTCCCCAAGCTTGACGGCGATGGGCGCAGGTTGTCCCCACCCTCACCCCAATCATGGTGTCCTCCAACTTTTTGTATCTATCACCAGCCCTGTCTTTTATATTGTTTGTCTTGTCTGTCTGCAACTGCTTCCTTACCTTACTCAACTTACCTGACTCAGACATACCTACCCCCCTTCTTCAACATCCATCTCTCTCTCAAATAAAATATAAATGGGCACCTGTCCCACAAAAAAAAATCCCATACATAGCTCTCCATTTCGCACACATGTCATCTTGACACACTTGATTTGGTCTAGTTGGCTATACAACATGATTGCTTTGTGGTCATCCCTCTTTCTGGAGATGACAGTCCAAATTCAGTTACTTCTTCTTTCGGCTTTTCTGCACATATTTTCAGTTTACACTGCTAAAGAAATGGTTAGCTATGGTTCTTTCCTACCTCACTTCTGCACCTTCCTATATTGCTTTCCCTTTGTTCTTTCCTCGCTTGCTCCCCATTTCACCACTTTCTTGTCTACCCTATTTTCACCACTTTAATATGATCAAACAGTAGAATCACACAAAACACACATAAGTAGCAGAAAAAACAATGGATCTCTTCACGTTTTAGGCTCCATGTTTGTGCAGTAATGGTGAGCACTGTGGTTACCTCCATGCAATGCTGGTTAAACCTTCTGTGCTTTGCCAACACACAGCTACACACATACTAAAGAATTTATGTCATTGCATTATCAATGTTTATTGAAATGTTTTTAAAAGTATTAGATGCACCTGGATTCAAACCCAGTATCATCTGGGCTCAAAAAGACATGTAGCAATGCAATAACATATTCTACCACAAAGTCGGTTAAGCAGGAGGTGCATTTCATAGAGTCAATACTAACTCTCAGACTTTAGCGATGTGGCTCGCATTTGTGCACTGCCTAGATATGCACAAACATGAATAGTATTGGAAATGTGCATCTTGCATGTGCTTACATTTTCCCAACCATCTCACAAACCTGCTGCTCACCGTGCTATGGAAAAGTAACTATTACTATGTATTACTGCTGTTTCTTGTCCATTTCCTGTCTATGATATAAAAGTACATGTGGAAACATAAACTGAAGACCCTATCTAACAATATGTCACATATGTACAATATAACCATGTGTCGCCTCACTCCAAGCACTGTAACCCTGGTGTCTCAGTACTTTTTACACACATATATCACCTACACTACAAAAGGTAATATTCAGTGTTGCATGATATGCAATGCACATCAATCTGGTAACATGCAAAACTACAGCTATTGACCCTTAAACCTAAAAAAGCCTTATCTGCAGGTTAGGGAAGGAATCAGCATGGACCTTGAACTTCAACACACTTGACCTTGCTTATTAAACCTAGGGAATTTCTTTGATACTGACACCAAAGACCTGGATGAGAGATAACCAGACATAAGACCTATGTTGAGTTATCCAAGCCCTTTGCACTATCCCCATTCATGTTTCATAGTGGAAATCTCCCATCTGTGAATTAAGTTATACATTACTAGATGGATAGCCAAATGGCTCACCAACAGAACACACATTGTCAAAGTAGGGGAATGCACCTCTACCACTAGCCCAATTATCAGTGAAATACCACAAGGATCTGTGCTGGCCCCTTTGGAAACTATTTCTCTGAAGCCCAGGCAATGGTAGATAGCCTGTGATTTACCAAGTTTGCAGATGACTATTAAATGGACACAGTCATATAGAGTCCTCCAGTGATTGTAACATATTACAGAAGGGGCTGACACAGACAAATGATTGGTGCCAAACTCATGGACTGAACCTTAAAGTAAACAATGCCTCATTGTCCCCTCTGGCAATGAAGTACCCCTGCTAATTATGATATAATTAAGTATATTAAATAAAAAATATTAAATAATTAAGCTCAAACACAGTGTTGTGAGACTTGGGAACACATGTTAACAGCAATCTGCACTTTAATCACTACGTGTCCATAATGGTAAGACACACATTCTGCATTGTGTATGTCATACATATGGACATCACATCCAGTACCAGGAAGGTCATAACTCTGCTATATTCTACACTTATCAGACCACTAAATGAGTACAATACTCCCTTTTGTCTGTACCGCACCAGACATCTGCAGTAATTGGAGAAAACACATAGGTTTGTGCCTCTAAAATATGACATACTGGAAAGACTGCTAGACCTGTCACTGTATTCAGTAACATGCAGGCTGCTGAGAGGTGGGTGGGTAGGGAGAGATTGGTGCCTCCCAAACCAAACACCAAACGCAACAAAGTCTTGAAATAAAATTTAAAAACTTTAATAATGAGAAATCAACGTGAGCACTTTCGTTTAGTAAAATATAAACTTCATCAGACAACTGAATATGAACCATACAAAGGTTTAAATAGTGCATACCCTTGCATTATTGGATAAAAAAATCCTGACATCATCACCAACAGTTTAACCCTTCTATCCCAAGAAAAATTAATAACAATGAATTAAACAATAGTTTAAAAAATGTATATATACATATACACATATACTTGATAGAAATTTGGACATTCATTATTAGCTAACATTTAATCACTTCTCCACAATTTTATTTCTTTCCAAAGCTTTAAGCTTTAACACAGGTGTAACAGAGGTAATTTCATTAATGCCTGGCCACGTATGTGCTCTCAGTAAAATCTGTCATCTCAATTCTTTTAGTTCTAAATAGAGACCCCATGGTCTCTTATCATCCATGACTACGTGATCAATAGCCATGAAAGAAAAATCATGGTCACTATTAATGCTGATATGCCTGGCTAAGGCATTGTTTGAATTGTTCTTCCTAATAGCATACATATACTCGTAAATCCTGAAGAAGATGATCTTCCAGAAAAACTGGGACATTCTCATGGAGGATGTAGATATCAGGGTTTGTGTAGGAGATGGACCTTGTTTAACATACAGAAAAGGCAGGAACTTAAAAGATCTTTTGAGGAGTAGACATCAGCCGGACAATTATCAACATCCAGGCACTTTTAAATGTGGTTCCTGCCATTGGTGTCATAAAGTGAAGATGGGTAATTCTTTTGAAATTAATGCTGTAAAATACAAAATCAAAGGCAAATATAATTGTTCTTCCAAAGCATTTGTATATCTGGCTATGTGTAATCTATGTCCTGTGTTTTACATAGGCAAAACAGAGAGGAAATTTAGCCAAAGGATTTTGACTCACTGCAGTCAAGTGTGTGTGTGTGTGTGTGTGTGTGTGTGTGTGTGTGTGTGTGTGTGTGTGTGTGTGTGTGTGAGTGTGTGTGTCTGTGTGTGCATTTGCTTGATATTACAGACAGCATTTTACATCAGCATGTGGGACACTGTTATTCCCATATTTTCCTCAACAGATACTGCTGATGTCAGCAGCTATAAATTGTTGTCTGAGACACTGCAAATCAGACTTGAGCTTTGGAACTTGCCTTAAATACAGAGGTCTGTAGTATGTGTACTTAGGTAGGGGTTTTATTCTCACTGCAGACAAGTGTGTGTGTGCGTGTGTGTGTGTGTGTGTGTGTGTGTGTGTGTGTGTGTGTGTGGGGGGGGGTGTCTGTGTTTATGCTCTTGCTTGACATTACATATAGCCTTTTACACCAGGATGTGAGACACTGTTATTATCATATTCTTCTCAACAGACACTACTGATGTCATCAGCTATATCAGATTTGTGGATATGCACTAGTCCCTCCAGGGCGTGGTCATAGACTGGCCTGGAGGCCAGGCAGAAGTGACCTTCTCCTATACAATACAGATTACCATGACATGGCTTTATGATGGCATGATCTATGATGTGCACAACATAGAATTTCAATGCCAGTGTGGACACTTGCTAGTGAAAGCTCAGATTGCTATCTACATGTGTTTCCGGTGCCTGCATCACTGGGTTTAAGCATAGCAAGACTGTTGTCAATGCTGTAATTAACATGGACTTCCACTTTTCAGAAGGACAGCATAAAGACACATTTCTGCATTTATTTGTAGATTGTGTGGAGTTCTCACCAATCATCTGTCTGTGTTAGCTCCTCCTGTAGTATGTTATCATCATTGGTGGACTCAGTGATTGCACCCAATATGCAAGAATCAGCAAGCATAGTAAGCCAAAGGCCATATATGTTAGCATAAACTGTCAAGAAATAGAGTCCAAACAGTAAATGGCCAAGCACAGATCCCTGGGTTTTGACAATGATGACAGCTCTACTGGTATAGTTTGTTTCACCAGCTTTCACAGTATGTATTCTATTGGTGAGCCAATTGGTTACCCATCTAGTGATGTAAGGGTTACTCCCCAGCTTGAAGTTTCTCAATGATACCTGCATGGGGGATTGTGTCCAAACCCTCAGCCAGATCATGATAGAAAGCATGCACTGTCTTACCTTCATCCAGGCCTATCAAATGGAATCAATGGGCTGTGACAAAATCACAGACAACTTATGACGTGATTCAGCACATATACCATCTTGTTACAGTTGAATACACACTTCAAAATACCATCCACATGGACTGTGTGCCCGTAGAGGGGTGTACATCAACATACATCCATCTGAGTTGAGAGTACAGCACCTGATACATGGATGTATCCTGACTCTCCTCAACTGTGAGGCAGACCAACGTGTCATCATGGACCTCTTCTAAATGGACACTAGTAGTATTCCTGCTGTGTGCAACAGACCTGTGTCAGTTGTTAGTGCTACATCACATCTGTTGCATGTGATAAATGTCCTCAAAGAGGTAATTGAGGGCATACATGATGGTAACAGTATCACGTTATGGAACTTGACCAGGTCAAGGCATTTGACACAAATCCACTCAGAGGTGTTCAATCTACATTTTCATGTGTGGCCATAAACAGCTGTATCACCAAGTGGGTAGACCAGTGTAACACATACATGACATCTCACTAAGTTAAAATATGTGAAGTGACCTATATCTCAGGTCCAGTGATCAGGTCCAAATATCAGGGCTGTGTGCTAGGCCCTTTCCTGTCCATTATTTAAGTGAGGGACATCACAGATGATATATGCATCCTGTGTCCAAACAGCTGTCTGAAGGGCTACAGATGGTGGGCAATCATTGACTTCAACTGTGAAATGAGTATAATACAGACAGTATCAAAACATATCAAAGATTGCTGCCACAGCCATGACAACACCTGCAATGACATGTAAACATGGGGGATTTGATAAGTCAGGAAAACAAACACACAACTCAAGTATAATGTGGACATCACACCCTATAATCAGACCAGTAGTTATGTGACCTGTGTCCTGGGATAGATGGTAAGTGGAACATCCACCAGGATGTGGTCACAGTTCTGACTACTCCCTTGTATGCAACACAAGTACTGAGTATGTGAAGGACATCTACATCAGAGGACATAATGCCTTCATAGTTCCCAGTCTTCATGACACCAATAACTGATTATAATGTACCCTTTTTCATGTACCTCTTTACACATCTTCCAGTAAAATGTAACTGAAGTGTATCACCTTTGTCACAGTGAGCTGTCACACAGCTTATTGGCCATACCTAGGTATTCTTTTTGTGGCATATACACGACTGTCTCATGGTGCAGAACACCAATCAAATTGTAACAGCAGATGCATGTGTACTACCTGTTCATATATATATATATATATATATATATATATATATATATATATATATATATATATATATATATATATATATACACACACACCAGTCAACTAGCCTGTATTGCTCATAATGTTGCATACGGGTATAACACTGTCCCTCCTAACACCTCCAGCAGATGTTACAGAGCCAGGACAGTGTGTATGGTTACCCTCATAGTGTGGATGTATCATAGTAGTTGTTCAAGTGTTTGTTTAGAATCATCTCTTATCACTCTAAATTGCATATGTTATGTCAGAGGCATGGGATTACTGGTGGTATTATACTGCTGTTGTCCATGATTGTAGTTGGTTCTTTTAATGTTTTCCACGAGCCTTTACATGTGCCTCACTTACTGGAGACCTCTGCTGAGATTATATTCATATGCAGGCATATCAGTTTGCACAGCTTCACAAAATACACTGTACCCTGGTTGTATGTCATATCCCTAATAGATGTCCTCTGCATTATTCATGTAAGGATGCTTATCTCACACTGATATCCTCCCCATTGTTATGTCACCTTGTCTGACAGTCATATAAAACACATTTTCACTGTGCAGTCCCTACTGTACAAAATGATTGGTGTTGCTGCTACAACCACCTGCCATTGACATGGCCTCATCTGCTGTACATTAGGTTGTTTCATCTGTCCTGTTTCCCTGTGTTCATTCCTACAATTCATCTGTGTGTGTCCATATTCAATACATGTACTTCTCCTGAGTGTTTATTGTAGATGGCATTCCATGTACTATTACAGATCATTTACACAGCTTCAATACAGCATGCCAGGAATGGGATATCACAATACTCTGCCCTGTAGATACACTGTCCGGTACTGTGTTTGGACCATACACTTCACATTCATACCTCCCACCTGTCCAGATGTTCACAGGATGTCCAGATGTATTCCTTATCAAATTTGTGTCTTTCTGCCATATCACTAAGATGGTCTCATGATGTCAATGATGTGACTCAATATTACATACAATTCATACCTCTCAACTGTCCATATTTTTGCAGAATGTCCAGACTTTTGTCTCATATTTATGATATGTTCCTTATAAAATGTGGTTTTCTGGCAAATCATTGGCGTGTTATTGTGGATTGAAGTCAGAAAATAATGACAGACATTTGAGTTTCAAACTTCATGCTCTTCAGAAAATTCATGCTAATGTAAAGTCTATTATTCAATCAATTTTCTCACTTTGTAAGAGCAATATTAAAAATCTGTCCCTATTTTTGGGCCTTTGTCCCCCATTATTTATGGTTTTGTCTAGATTTCTTGCTCTAAGAGGTTGAGAGGTATATTTGAGTTTCATACTTCAAATCCTTCAGAACAGGTACTTATACCACATTTTTATAAGCCATCTATGTTACATATGTCCTTATTTCTGGTTAATTGCCCCTGCATTATGTTGGACTTTGTGCAAACGTGTTGAACTAAGAGATTGAGAACTGTCTGTGAAGCCCTGGTGAACATTGTGGCATTCTGTGCAAAACTGTGGACTGTAAGTGATCGGCTTTAAACAGGATTACTATCCATGTTCACCTTATACATTTTTCTGGCCAGCAACACTGTTGCCAGCCATGAAGCCTCGCTTAGATGAGGCGTGGAGCATGATTATACATTGCGTGGTGGTGCATGCTGCTGCTCACTGCGCACCACCTCGCACACATGTAAACTCTATGTAGGCTTTGTGCGAAGCCTACATGGAGTTTATTGAATCCCAGTATAAATGTACTCTTTGAAGCCAATGCTACTAATTCTGCTAATAAGACAGAAGCTGTGAAAACTGTCAGCATATAATGGGTGACTTTTTAAATGATTACATGATTGAAATTTAATGCTGATAAAGGGGCAAACACCTTATGGTTTCTAATGTATTACAGATATATCTGATGCATGGTGTAGCTCCTTGTGGTTTAAGGAAATTTGTAAAACCACCTTTTTTGTTTGGCCTCCTCAGACTGGAAGAAGCACTAGAAGCAAGCTGTGCTAGGGTATTCTTTAGTATTTATTAATATATTTGAATATGAAAAGCATCAGGTGAAATTACTTACTGTTAAATTCAACAGTCTGATACAATACCAGTAGTATAAAACACATTTTTGCAACAGCTTAATACAAGGATGGAAATGCTATTGAAGAGAAAGTGAAATCTCAATAGCACTGGAAATTACAACATGATTTGAAGATCTTTCAAGAGGGCTGATATATCACTTCCATTGAGCAGGAATGCTGGGAAGAACTAGCAACATGGAAGCAACTATCAACAACAGTCTGTCTCACAGGAACTACAAAATGATTAAGGTTCAAATGCAGAAGTTATGAAAGCTGGAAGCCAGAAATCAACCCAGAAAGGATATACTGCAGTAACATCCAAGCCAAAAACTGTAAGTAATAGCTGGAAAAACAAGCAATTTCATTATGAAAACAAACATTAATAAGATTCTGTGATTCTGAAGGTTAGTTTTGATTACACTTGGTGACTCATGCCTCTCAAAGGATAACAGAAATATTTTACAGAAGGGGCTTAAATTCATTCTCAATTCAAAGCTTTCCATCTCGCAGGTGTTGTTGGATTTTGGCTTGTATTTTGTCACAAAACTGAGGTGACTGAGTAATACTTTAATTTGGGACAATATTATTCATGCTGTCATTTAAAAAACATCAAAGTAAGTTTATTCTTCATTTTGATAACAAGACTGCATTGGTATTACATAATTTTGTAAAGAAGGAAATGATTAAGCATATAACTGATTGTTACAAGTATTATATTAAATATAATTTAACTAAGAATAAATGAAAAAAGAGGATGAATTTGACTTAGCAGTAAAATTGGCAGATACATAGGCTTAACGCAATTGCTGTGACCAAACAAGTGTATTTGTATAAAGGTTTTTGAATTGTTAAATAATTTAAATAAATACCAGAAATTGGGGGTTCACCATATGAATGATATTTGAGCTGGTTTAATTGCTGTGCAGAATGAAATAATACAAAAAGGGATTATGTCAGAAGTTATGGGAGAGAAGTTAATTGTTGCTAATCCTTGATTGCCTTTTTATCATGCATTAATAAAAATACATGTGGACCTGAGTAATTCCTTAGTGGGGAACGTTTGGAAATGATAAAGACTGTTGCAGAAATGTTGTTACAAAGACATGCATCTGGAGCCTTTCTTCCCGGGCCTCCGCTGAAAATTGGCTTTGTTCCAAGTTGGACTTTCCCGGTTAACAAATGTTAAATAAAAATAAATAAAAATTGTTGTGCCCAAGCTTGTTTCAGATGAAATCACATGTAAGAAATACCATGACCTTTTTGAAGGTATTAAGAAAAGTACAGCGGCACGATTTTGATATCTTTGTTATTGTTGATGTGAACAGTCTGTATTGCCTCCCCCATTAGGTATGATCCGGGGCTAGCATCTGCCATATATTTTTTGGAGGATATTGAAAGAGTTTCAAATGTTTCTTGTCTGAACAAATCTTGTTTTTTTTTTTTTTTTTTGAATAACTGCTTCTGGTTGGATGGCCATTTTTTAGGCAGCTGTAAAAAGGAGTAATGAGCACAAGATTTGCACACACCTAAGAAAGTTTGTGCACGAGTAATAATGAAGAGGAAGCTGTTTAGGGAGATCCTTATCTTGTCAAGAACATTATTTTTTATGAGTGTTATACTAATTACTTTTTATAATTAAAGGGACTTCAGGTGAATTTAAAAAGTTGATTGAAAACAGGGCAATAGTTTGAGATGTCTTTTACTTATAATCTGCAACCATCTTGTATTCAGTATCTAGACACTTCTGTTTTATATATGTAATATGTTAATCCAATGTAATTTATTTCAGAAATACAACTCTGTGAATACTTTTTCTCCTGCGACAAATTCTCATCTTCTTCATGTGGTGAGCTGTCTTCTGTATGGTGAGCTCCTCAGAGCAAGGTGCTTATGCTTCAATGATGTGGAATTTCATTGTTTTGTTAAGGACATAGCGTAGCAGCTTAGTAACTCAAGTTATTCTGTACACCAGATAAAATCCTCCCGGCAGAGTGTGGAGGACAAGGTACATAGTTAAAACAGGTTTAAACCATCATATAAACTGGCTTTTGGGGTCAGAATAGCATTAGACAAAGGACCCTGGGACAGTGTTAATTATGACTCAGACAACTACATACTTTACATGCACATTCTATGGACAACTACTGGAATTCATGGATCATGCTATCCCAGATAACTACAAGACTCACTCCTCCAAAGGCAGGGGACCTGTCTACTGGACCACGGCCATTACTGAGCTGTACATGCACAGGAGGAGGCTACTACATTATAGAGCACAATCACAATCTGGAAGGCATCTCTAATCAGTACTATGGTATAGCTACGATCAGTTGTTGATTCATCTAAGGCCCACTTCTAACGGACACTTGCAACAGACACTGTGGACAATCACAAGGCCTTATTTAGTTATGTCAGGGATCTGTGTGGGAACTCACAGATATGCTGTGAGTTACTGCATAATTACAAATGATACAGTGAACCCACTGTCATTGCGAACATCCTGGACAACAAGTTCAGTGGGAATGTTTCCCCACCATCCCCCCTGTAGTGCACATGTCCATCACAACAGGGTGTAGCCTCCCTGACATCACAGATGAACATGTGTATGCTGCCCTCTCCATAGCAGACAACACAGCATCAGTGGGACCAGATAGTGTCCCAGACTGTGGCATACACGAGATTCATGACAAACGTCACACTCACATTATGTCACTGTTCAATATCACAGTTACTACAGGATGTGTACCCATGGAATGGCATACAGCTACGGTGTACACGCTCCACAGTGCTGGTGCCACAAGGGACCCTGGACATTATCACAATATATGCCTAACTATCCTGGTCTGCTATGCTATGGAGTGTATCATCATGGAACACATACACATACACATTGTGAACCTACAGACACTGGATCCTACACAATTCGGTGTTGTTATGGGCATACCTTACCTCTTGCAGATGTTTGATGTCTTTAAACAGTTAACAGGTCCATAGACGTACACAGGGTTGTCCACACAGCCTACCTGGAGCTCGCACACCACTTCTACACAATACCCCACTTGGCCTTTGCGCATTAGATCACCAGATTCAATATCTACACATATGTCACAATCTGGATTGCTAACTGGATCATGGATAGCACACATATGGTCAGTATTGCAGGTGCCATGTCTGACTATACACCAGTTACACGTGGCATCCCACAGGGCTCAGTCCTTTGACCTCTCTTGTTCTGTATATATTTCTGATACATACTGGCTAACACAGGAGGAATATGGATGACCATGTTTGCAGATGACTGCAAACTGTGTGCCATATTCGACTCCACAGCTGGCACAGGTATCCTCAGAAAGGGTCTCACAGAGATGGCTGACTGGAGCCAGAGCCATGGCCTACAGCTACCTTACTTTAGATACATAGTCTTCACCTTTGGTAGTAACATCGTGCACACACATTACCACATAGGTGATGATACATCATGTACAGTGTGTGTGTTGTGTGATTTGGGGACATGAATACTTAGTACTCATGCCTTTGACATTCACGTTGCCAATGTTGTTGGACACACCTTCTATTTAGGCAACCTTATCCCATACAGTTTTACATCCAAATCAGGTGGGGTCATTGTGACCCTGTAGTTATCTGGCACATGCTTGGATACAATGGCCCATTTCAGATGTACCTTACCCAACACCTGCAGCAACTGGAATGTACACAGATTTACATAACCAAGTGGATCTAGGGACTCACACAGATGGTATGCACAGTTTGCCTATGGTGACCCCATCTCTGCTCAGTTGCTTACTGCCTACTTGGATGCGGTTTGTGCCTTTTGTTTGATGCCATGTCCATCACAGCATTGATGGACAGGCTCCACGTGAGGATATCAAAGTCCCTTACAACTACATGCTCCAGGGACAGGTATGTGAGCAATGATGTTAATAGGACATGTTGTTGGGGCATATTACCATCACAGAGGCTCCACTCACTCAGGAATGTGATCACAGTACCACATATGCACAGACTCACGCTGACCACCTACAGGTGACATCTTCACAGGTGGACGGGTGATCGTATGTTTAGCCCTGGGATATGTTATGGGTCCTTGCTAGACAGAGGCAGAATGAAATGAACATATGCGAGATATCTTGTGTGACCTACTATTGACAGGCACAGTCTACTGATCTAGCGTGATTGCAGACTACAAACACACTGTGGCTAGGCTTCTACAAACCCTAGGGCAGATAGCCTAGTGTCAACCTCTGAACCTATGCTAATGTTCAGGATGCACATTGTTAAGTGATGGTACTGATTGCAGGTTTTGTTTCTTCTTTGCTTTACCACTTCCTATGAGCAACCTAGGTTTCTGCATAACATATTTTATTGTGACAGTATTTCACTATTTTATATTGTGTCTGTTGTCATATCACTGTGTGCACATGGTGGATTGGTGAATAGTGTGAGGTTCCTGGGTTGACACTTGCAACTGAGGGATATGTGTGGCCCACTGCTGTACTCAAACTTGACCTAAGTGTGTGAGCATGCCCAGTTCAGACTTTCAGTGTTTTGTTGCCTGACATTTGCCTCATAGTTTCAAGTGTGTGAGCATGCCCAGTGTGACCTTGCAGTATGTTGCTTTCTGAGGTTCACTACGTTTGTTGATGTGTGTGAACATTGCCAATATTAACATTTATACTATATGTGTGTTGAATATCAGGTTCTATTATTACTGCAGGCCTCACCTTTGTGTCTTAATTTGACAGGGATTATGCTATGCATGCAAGGTTTCCATTAGATACTTACCATTGACTTATCAGCATTTTTTCATGCAAGCTGACCATTGACATGCTGTCATGGTTTAGTGGTTCTGTACTCTGACTATAGTGCTCTGGGTTGAAGGACTGTCACTGCTTCATATTTTCATACATGGCAGAACAGATTGCTTCAAGAAAAGTGAAGCAAATATGAACTTGTTAACCTGCTTTTGATGAACTATACCCACATTTGACCAGACTTGCACAACATTGCTCAATGTTGCCCAACATTGCTGGACAGTGCACAATATTGCTGAACATTGCCTGTAGTTGTGCTACTTAGTGTGTGCAATTTTGTTCACATATACTAAATAGTGGTGAGAGCTGTTTAGCAGTGCTTTATATTGCTTAACACATAGCAATCATGCCTCAGGTGGTGCTGCAGGGCTGCCTATGTCAGATGCACATTTTACACTCCCTATACATGTTTGTTAACAGGTAGTGTCAAGTTAGGCATCACTTTTACTATATGTGTGAGTCAAGAGAGGTATCATTTCCAGGGTTCCTACTGCGCCAGTGTACATGCTATGCGTTGCCTCTTTACCAAGGCCAAAGCATACTGGGCACGCCTCCTTCTGCCTACTGGGGCAGGCTCAGGTTGTTCCTCCTCAGAGTCACGCTCTGCCTGTGATGGCCTTGGCAATGGTGGGGGGCTGTTGTGCCCGGCCCTATGCTGCTCCTGCTGCAGCTGTTTTCACAGGATCATATTGTGTAGCATAGCACATACCATGACTATTTGGGTACATGTAGTTGGTGAGTACTGCAAGGCTCCACCAGATGTGTCCAGGCACTGGAACCGTGACTTGAGCAGCCCAAACACACGCTCGATTACATTTCGTGTTTGTGCGTGTGCATTTCTGATGGGTGTCATCAGCCACGGCTCGAGTGCATATCCAGCATCCCCCACTAGGTGACCATGAGGGATGTCTCCATTGGCAAATGTCTGGTACAGCTGTGTCAGATGCCAGATATGAGAGTCATGGTAGCTTCCAGGGCAGCAAACACACGCATTCATTATTATGCCCTGGGCCTCACACATGACCTGGCAGTTGATGGAGGGGTAACCCTTGCAGTTATAGTAGACCCTACCCCGCTCACTGGCTGGTGCTTTGATGCGAATGTGCGTGCTGTCTATTGCACCCACTACCTCAAGGTATTCCGCTATTTGCTGGAAGAGACACATATTGCTTGCCAATACCTCACAGGAATTGGGGAAATATACATGATCACCAACATGTGCTGCCATGGCATTCAGGAACTGGTGCAGTACCCTAGATGCTGATGTCTGTGAAATCCCCATCATATCACCAGTTGGTCTCTGGAAGGTACCTGTTGCTAATATTCTTAGGCCAACACATACCTTGGTTTCCACTGGGATGGGTTCCCCTCTGTTGGTTCTGTGTGTGAGGCATGGCCTGCACAGCTCAACAATTTGCTGCATGAGGTCTCTGTCCACTCTATAACGCTCCACTATCTCCAGCTCATGTAGCCCCTGGTAGGTTACCCAAGGCCTGTACACTCTTCTCTGTCTCCTCACTGTGGGTTGCACAGCAGCATTTGCATTGTCACCACCCTCAGCATGTTGCATATGTCGCTTTATGACAGCAATGGCAGCCCCTAACATTTCTTTGTCTCAGTAAAGCTTTTTCAGTTTTCACTTCTATTAGCTTACTGCAGTGTTGCAGTGTGTCTGAGAAATACATACTGGAATGTTTTTGGCTGAGTTTTGAGTGCTGGGCTGGGCTTTGCTGGGCTAGTGTAATGCCTGTGTAATTGGCTGATTCCGATTGTTTTCACCTGCTAGCTCTGCTAGTACTCCCTGGTTAACTTCCTACTATTTGTTGTGCTTCCTTTTCCCTTTCTGTTTCCTCAGGGGGCAGCACCACGCAAACAAGCACAAACACGCGCACACCAGCTCACACACGCACACATGCTTACACGGACTAAAACTTGCTTATTCCTGTTAAAACGCGCGCACACCGGTGCAAACGTGCTTACAACTGTTTACACAGCCTTACATATGCTTACTCAGGTCTACACGCGGGCACACATGGTTACATGCATGCACACTCTCTTACTCGGGTATACTGGTGCGCACACGCGGGCATGCACGCTCAGCAAGAAACTTTGGTGTTATCCATAGCATACACCTTCGATTTCTTGACTTTACCTGGCCTACCTGTTGACACACCTCTTTCACTATTATGTAAATGTAAGCTGACACTTCTCACTCTGCTCCAATGAGCTGCACTCCTTTCATACATACCCCTCTCATGATGTCACCTATCTTCTACTCTGTTACTCCGCTTATCCTACTCCTACACTCCACTGACTGTACTCATTTGCTATGTGAACTTGCAATTCACTATCATAACTCTCATTTGCAAAGGATTGCCTACTAATGCTTAGTTACATCTCTTAGACTGAGCTTCTCCCCTTAGCAACCTCTACTTGTTGGCCATGTTGTCTTCAGCCTGCCATTCCCTTGCATTGTAAATTCATTTTAGCTATGAAATCCACATTTGTGGATATTTATTATTCCGTTTCTGCTTTTTAGGGCGCAGCACATTTGAGTGGTGCTGCGCTGTGCTACGGTTAAACCCTGGAAATCGGGATTAAAAAAAAGTTATTTTATTTTTAATTTGCATCACTTCCCATTGCCAATGGCTGTATTTTTGGCCATTTGCATGCTTCCTCCTGTGAATCCATGTTTTTTTTTACAGCTGACACGGCTCCGTTTTGCTATTTGCAGAACCGTACTCAGTTATCAACTGAGTACATTTCTACAGATAACATTACTCCTACTCGGACAGGTTCGGGTTTCCTGGATCACATAGTTACCTCATTTGCATGGATTTTGCCTGCAATTGAGGTAATTTGCATATCCCAGCCCTGTCCGTGTAGGACTAGTTTAGAGAGCTCAGTTGCACGCCCCTACTGGCTGTTCCTGGATAGCTCGGCGGACATGTTGGCTTGCTGGAGTCTTACTCTACTCTTAGACTCCGTGCAAGCCTTCGTGAATCCGGCCCTCTGTATTTATATATTGTATTTTTATTATGTCATATTTTATCTATTTCTTCTTGCATTTAATTGCTTATTTATTTGCTTATTTACTCGTGTTAAGTGCCCAATGACATGTAATTAATAATTTAGACATTTTTTTCTGATTGTTTTTTTCTGGTTTTAAACAGCATGTACTTGGAGTTGAACATGTTTATGGTTTTGGATCTATTTTAAGGCAACACTTTGGATTTTAATATGTATTTGAAATAAGATGATTTTTTAAAGATATATAATGGCTGTCATTGCATATATACAATTGATTTGCGCCTTGCAACTGGCTCAGCCTTAGAAGTAGATCAGTTGAAAAAAATGAAAGGTATAGAAATGTATGTTACACATTTTTGCTGAGAAGGGGTACATCATATCAGTTTAAAGTGGTAATTTTACACAATTAGCAAATGGTGAAATGCAGCGTTAGTCTTATTTCTTGTACTATTAAGCAAATTACCATTTCTTGAAGGGACAGAAGTTTCTTTGGGGTACTCAGAAACAAATGATGCAGTACATTATGCAAAACAGCATGGAGAGTGGTGACACATATTGAGGGAGTTATTCAGAGATAAACACACAGTGCAACCAGGCTAGCAAATGGTGGCATAATAACACACAAATAGGCACCAACAGGCTAATATGCATGAAAGCTATCTCCTATGCAAATATTAAAATTAAACATGGTGGCAGTATTCAGAAATAAATAACATTAATGTGATGAGCCACAGTGATCAACTATTTTAAATGTCATCGTTTTTTTATGTAGATCACTATAATTTGTTCTAAGATGCTAGGACTAGCATCTGCTGTAGCTGGCCAGCATTTATTACTGGCTACCTTAGGAGCTGGTATCTATTAGGTTGCACATTGTCACCCTCTGTATCACAGAAAAGTCCACCAGTGGCTGACATAGCTTGACCTCCACAATCAGAACATTGTCACCCATTAATTTGTGGACAAAGATACCATGTGGGAGTTAGTAGACACATGACATTCTAAGAGAATCAAGGGGGAAGCATAGACTGAATATCCAAGTGTACACAATGGTATGTGCAGCAGTCAAGTGTACACAATGGTATGTACATCATTACCCATCTTTATAGTCAGCAGTGGGGGGACATTAGGCATTTCACATGCATTTCCTCATGAATGCCACACTGGCTCCTTGACATGATGTTACAGCATATGAAGGAATGAAGTTGGTTTCTGCTAACAGTAGTAAGTTAAGTACAACTGTGCAGGCATTCAATGACATAACTCATTTCCCTAACAACCTGTAGGACATTGACCACGCCCACATTGATATAAAGGCCCCACCTGCTTAATTTCTTGTCTCTGGTAAGCTAGAAGGGCTACCATTTCATCTACTGTCAGGTATTGTGCAGTGGGCAAGGCATTGTATATAATGTGTTTATGGACCACCCAGGCAGTTCCCATGATTTCTACACCTAGCACAGTGTGCTCTATGCCTGTGTTTCCTGCAGGGGGCATTCAGGTGAACCATCTAGCTGTTAGCTGAATACATCGCCACTAATGGAAACCTCATTATTCTGGTCACATGAACATAGTTGTACACTGTTGTGTTTTGGAGATGATACTGGATATGCCTTGGAACTATAGTTGATGACCCCCTTTCAAAACCAACAGACCATGGCAGGAATGGTGTATAACACTATACTGCCACAGACACATAATATATTATTTCATATTTGCATTGCAAGTGAAAAACACATGATGTGGTTTGTTTTGCAGAGTAACACAGGGCACACATCAAGAGATTTAAGCCCCTGCCTGCTCAAGCAATACACTTAAGATGAGTACATTAGCAAGTGAAATCACAGAAGAACTTACAAATTGTCAGGAAACACACATTTTAAGGGAACTTTAAAGCAGTGTGGAAGAATGAAAAATGAACAGTGGTAAATACTTTATAACCATCAAGGGATCAAAATCCTCCTTCTATTGTACTGGCAATATGCATATCACTGCAAAATTGCTACCCACACATATTAAGTTTACCTTGTTTCATAGTGGTGCAGAGGTAGCATTGTCACCTCACAGCAAGAGGTTCTCCCGTTCGATTCTCCACTGGAGCGCCTTCTGTGTGGAGTCTGCATGTCCTCCCCGCAGTCGAGTGGCATTTGAAAGAGATGCGTGAATGGGCATGCCTTCGTTGAAGATTGGGCATCTGGCTGGCACCTCGGCACTGTAAAAATCTACTGCCAATCATTAGCAGACCAGAATTCCACTGTGGCGACCCCTTACCGGGAAAAGCCAAAAGAAGAACAACAACATTGTAGGTGATAAACACAAGATACTGATAGTTTTGCAGATTGATACAAAGTACAACTCAATGGATTTAAACTCCTCTCCTGCTTGCCTAACAGATATTCTTCAGACCAGTGCATTAGCAAGTGATGACTCAGAAGAACGTATAGTAAGGGTGTCAGAAAATGCATATTTGAAGGGAATGTTAGAACAGTGTACAAAGCTGATTTTTTTATAAGCTGTTTGTGGGCATTTGTGTGTTGTTTCGATCTATGTTATGAACATCTTATACTTTGGAAATGGAAGTATAGAACAGAGCTGAAAAGGGACGCATGCAATGGGAACAAGACAAGGTGAGCCAAATAGGACTTGAGCAGGATGGAGATGGGAGGGGAGCCTGTATCTCTCAACTTCCTAGTTCAACAATGGCAGATGAATCCAGACATATATTAGGTTTAGAATGTGCCAAACTCCCTGGCATAATTTACACCATGATGATAGGAATGTTTACTTTAAGGGAAATGGAATACTCCTTCTCTTTTGGCTGTTCCTGTTAGGGGTCACCACAGTGGATCATCTGTTTCCATTTCTTCCTGTCCTTTGCATATTGCTCTGTCACACCAACTACCTGCATGTCCTCTCTTATCACATCCATAAACCTTACCTTAGGCCTTCCTCTTTTCCTCTTACCTGGCAGCTCCATCCTTAGCATCCTTTCCCCAATATACCCAGTTTCCCTCCTCAGCACATGTCCATACCAAAGCAATCTCACCTCTCTGACAGTCTCCAAACCGTCCAACCTGAGCTGACCCTCTAATATACAGACTCCTAATGCTGTTCACCCTAGTCACACCCAATGCAAATCTTAACATCTTTAACTCTGCCACTTCCAGCTCTGATTCCTGCCTTTTTGTCAATGCCACCATCTCCACCTCATACAACATAACTGGTCTCACTACCCTCTTGTAGACCTTCCCTTTCACTCATACTGGTACCCATCTGGCACAAATCACATCTGACACTCTTTCTCCACCCACTCCACCCTGCCTGTACTCTCTTCTTCACCTCTCTTCCACACTCACCATTACTCTGAACTGTTGATCCCAAGTACTTAAACTCATTCACCTTCGCTAACTCTACTCCCTGCATCCTCACCATTTCTCTATCCTCCCTCTCATTCACACACACATATTCTGTCTTAGTCCTGCTGACCTTTATTCCTCTCCTCTCTAGAGCATATCTCCACCTCTCCAGGGTCTCCTCAACCTGATCCCTACTCTCACTACAGATCACAATGTCATCTGCAAACATCATAGTCCATGGGGCCTCTTGTCTGATGTCGTCTGTCCATCACCATTGCAAATAAGAAAGGGCTCAGAGCTGATCTTTGATGTAATCTCACCTTCCCCTTAAATGGATCTGTCACTCCCACTGCAGACTTCACCACTGTCACACTACCCCCGTACATATCCTGTACCACTCTTACATACTTCTCTGTCACTCCTGACTTCCTCATAGAATACCACAACTCCTCTCTAGGCACCCTATCATATGCTTTCTTCAAGTCCACAAAGACACAATGCAACTCCTTCTGACCTTCCCTATATTTCTCCATCAACAGTCTCAGAGCAAACATCACATCTGTAGTGCTCTTCCCCGGCATGAAACCATACTGCTGATCGCTAATCATCACCTCCCTTCTTAACCTAGCTTCCTACATGATAGCAAAAAAAAAAATAGACATACACATGAACTAAACTGAACCCATGCATTTGTTACTGATATTCTCCAGAACATTACACTAGTATGCCCTCCCACAGAAACAATCATAGGAAATGTTTCAGAAGTATGTTAGAACAGTGCTCACAAGTAAAAATGTCACATTTTTTGAACAACTTTCAGCAAGTAGTGGATCAAAACCCTCCACTCATGACTTTGTGAGTACAATGAGCCATGGAAG
Organism: Protopterus annectens; assembly: GCF_019279795.1. NCBI lineage: Eukaryota > Metazoa > Chordata > Ceratodontiformes > Protopteridae > Protopterus > Protopterus annectens. The sequence goes on along the minus strand of NC_056751.1, from coordinate 808,882,399 downwards.
CTGTTACAGTGAAGCTATGAACTTCACCTTTCTGCAGTATTGCTTGGTGATGCATGTTATTGGTCAGCTTAGTTCCTTGACAGATGCTAAGATCTTAGTGCATTCAAATGACATTTCTCCATTTTTACTAAAACAAAATTAAAACCAAAAGACTGTTTAAAAACAAAAAATAGTGATATGGAGACTGAGCAACCAAGGTACAAACTAACTGTTTAATAAGCGCTTTCAGAGCGGACAATACCTCTCCTTCTTTAGACAAAATGAGAGACCAATTAGGCAACATTTTATACAGAAAATATATAGAAATCAATTATTCAATTAAAACCATAATATATTAAATATTCTTAAAGAAGAAACATAGACACAAAATAACAAGTATGCAAAAAAGCCCATAACAAGTCAGCGACTTGTTTAAATGCATCTCTAAATCTGAACAAACCCAACCCGATATAGTTCAAACAAACCCAATGTTTTAAAAAAACATTTCTTTAGGTATTTAATAAAACTGTCTTACCCTATAAAAAATATCAATAATCATAATGTAACCTGAAATAGTATTTCAAAACTGTATAGTTGAAAACTTGTAAAAATCGATCACATATCGAAGGATGACTAACTACAATTTGCATGGTATACCAAGTTAATATAGATAGAGTGGTGTGCTAGAAATATATAAGAAATATGTGTTAAGTATTGTTAACTTAAAGGAGAGTACATTCCAATATTAGTTAATAAATAAATGAATAAGTAGATAAGAGCTTAGGACACAAGCCTACAAAATTAGAAACAGGGTAACTACCTTTTCAGAGCAAGATATTTAAGAATGCATTTAACAGAAACATGCTCATTAAGCCCTGGAGGTAAATACGCTGCAGTTCTAATTTGCCAAAATAGTTCTTCCATTTCTAATTCTAATTGCCAGGGTCCACCTCTCTGGTTGATTGTTACATGTTTTAGTATGGGAAATTTGAACTTGTGTTCTGGAAACTCTATAGTATGCCTTGCAAGAGCATACTTAAAACATAAAGCAAACTTAAAGCATAGTTAAAACTATTTGTCCGTAAAATGAATTTGAATGCCTTAATGGGGGCAGGTTCTACTCTCACTAACCCTCTTAGGGTTTCAAGTTTGTTCAATCCACCATTACATCCAAATCTATACTCCTTTGAAAAGGTGTGTGAGATTGACTTAAGAGCTATTAGCATATTTACCTTCAGGGCTTAATGAGCATGTTTCTGTTAAATGCATTCTTAAATATCTTGCTCTGAAAAGGTAGTTACCCAGTTTCTAATTTTGTAGGCTTGTGTCCTAAGCTCTTATCTACTTATTCATTTATTTATTAACTAATATTGGAATGTACTCTCCTTTAAGTTAACAATACTTAACCCATATTTCTTATATATTTCTAGCACACCACTCTATCTATATTAACTTGGTATACCATGCAAATTGTAGTTAGTCATCCTTCGATATGTGATCAATTTTTACAAGTTTTCAACTATACAGTTTTGAAATACTATTTCAGGTTACATTATGATTATTGATATTTTTTATAGGGTAAGACAGTTTTATTAAATACCTAAAGAAATGTTTTTTTAAAACATTGGGTTTGTTTGAACTATATCAGGTTGGGTTTGTTCAGATTTAGAGATGCATTTAAACAAGTCGCTGACTTGTTATGGGCTTTTTTGCATACTTGTTATTTTGTGTCTACGTTTCTTCTTTAAGAATATTTAATATGTTATGGTTTTAATTGAATAACTGATTTCTATATATTTTCTGTATAAAATGTTGCCTAATTGGTCTCTCATTTTGTCTGAAGAAGGAGAGGTATTGTCCGCTCCGAAAGCGCTTATTAAACAGTTAGTTTGTACCTTGGTTGCTCCGTCTCCATATCGCTATTTTTTGTTTTTAAACAGTCTTTTGGTTTTAATTTTGTTTTAGTAGTTTGCAGTTATGGCGAGCGAGACAGGAGCATCATCTCAAGGCTCATTGTTTATTCAGGATGAGCCGAACAATATTTCTAACAACAATGAAAAGGCTGCATCTGTAGAGGCGAACGCCATCGGCAACCTTACGGTCCTAATTCAAATTCTTTTGGGCCGGGTTGATAGTCTTACTCAGAGAATGGATCTTATTACAAACACCAGCAACATCTTTGGTTCACCAAGCAGTTCTGGCAACCCAATAAATCAATGAGCCGCAATGGAGCCTAACCAGACTTTAGGGGCCACAGTTACCATTGGAGCACCTAGTGTTACTCAAGCTGGTTTGGGCTTGGCATCCACTGATACTCAACCTAATCAAGTGCTACAAGTTCAACAGGACACTAACCGCAATGGCGGCAACAACATTCATGAAATTGAAAACTGTTCTCCTCCTTCTCTTGGGAACTTTTTAGACAACAATAATTTTTTTGATGACAGCACTGCAAATAATATTCCTCATGAAGATGTATCAATGGTGAGTAACATCACTATACTTATTAATGACTTTGACCATAAATTATTTCGCTGTAGGAAGCAACAGTTAGAAATAGCCTATTTAGAGGAATGTTTAGGGAAGAAACTCATCCCTAAGGGTCTCCGGCAATGGCAGTATCCTGTAGGTTTGCTGGAAGGCTCAGATTTTCATTGTGAACTTTTGAACCTCTCCGATAAACAAGGGTTCGATTTCATAACTTTACTTATCAATCATTATAAATCTGAAGTAGTTAATTTGAAAAGTGACTTGGAAGTACTTGAATATGCAATTAAATCTAGCATTGATTTTCCTCGCTACAAGTACGATTATATGCGGATTTTTACCAGCATTGAAGCCACTATGGCAAAAATGCTGAGTATTAAAAAGAAAATAATTACAAGAGACACACATCAGTATGCCAACAAGGCATACCTTCGTCCACCTTTTATTTCCCAGCCTGCTAACTCGAATGGGGCCCTCCTAGAATTTATTGACAACACTCAAGAAGCTAATCTCAACCCTCATAATGGAGAATCTACTATTAATACAGAACAAGCACAAACCCTTCGTAGGAGTGAGAGAATAAACAACAATACTAATAACAATAAAGCTTATAATAACAACTTATATATCCAACATCAGGAAGCTGATAATGACAATAACCAGCCCGGTACAAGTCATCAACAGAGTTTTTCAATGAACCAGAATGACCAATATGTGAAGTCAAGGATGAACAGGAATCAAGGTCGCACGCAGAACAGATGGAATTAGCACAGGAGATAATCCAACCATTTTCTGAAAATCCCCAAATAATTTCAATCTCAGAAGGGGGATTTTATAATTTACAACTATACTATTTTAAATATATCCCAGGATATGGTTGATTTTTACTCCAAGGGTTTGTCGTTTGTTCCGGACACTAACATGGACCTTGTAAAAACTATAATAGACTTAAAACTATTTGTCCGTAAAATGAATTTGAATGCCTTAATGGGGGCAGGTTCTACTCTCACTAACCATCTTAGGGTTTCAAGTTTGTTCAATCCACCATTACATCCAAATCTATACTCCTTCGAAAAGGTGTGTGAGACTGACTTAAGAGCTATTAGCACTAACAATGCCACTAATAGGAATGTGAACACCAATATCAGTAGAAACCAACGTGACTTCATTAAGCTATTACGTGAATGTAATATAAGGTTAATGAAACCCGACAAAGGGGGTGGGCTTGTCTTCATGGATCAAAATATTTATGTTGAAAACATGAAGAAACACCTCAACACTAGAATTTACGAACTAGTCAGTTTAAATGAGGTAAACATCGCACATAGAAGAATCAAGTCCACCCTAGATGACCTCTTTTTGGAAGGTGCCATTGACATTGATTTGCATAATTATTTGACCATGATAGCTCCTAGAACACCAGTTTTATTTGGCACACCCAAAATCCACAAGAAAATCATTGACCCCCCTGTTTAGACCGATAGTTGATGGCCGTGGCTCTATTACTTATGGGTGTGCCAAATACGTAGATAGTATTTTAAGACCTTTAGTCGAACAAGAGTCCCAAATTTGTAAAGTCTCTTGGAGCTTTCTAACTGAGTTAAGCAAAATTCCCTTCCATCAAGAATATGGGGTTCTTACAATTGATGTTAGGGACCTCTATACTGTCATACCTCAAAGTTTAGGTCTCGAATGGATCAGAGAATTTATGGTACAGAGACAAGTAAGTGATAATACCATCTATGTAGTGGAAACTCTGTTGGAGATTGTTTTAACTAACAACTTTATGTTGTTTGACGGACAAATATACCTCCAGAAAACCAGGGTAGCCATGGGGTCACCCTGTGGAGGGAGCTTTGCCAATTTTATCATGGCACACTGGGAGAAGACCCTACTATTTAAAAACAATTTGTTTCAGAACAATGTTGCTTGGTACACTCATTACCAAGATGACATGTTCTTGGTCTGGAAAGGTCCCAGTGTTTTAGTCCCGGACTTCATCACTACTATCTCTTCTTTGACCCACTTTTTGAGTTCACCTACAATTTACAAGAGAATAACACCAACTTTTTAGATATTTATTTGTCCAAAGATCTACCTAATTTAAAGTATAAAAGTACCATATATAGGAAACCTACTTATTCCAACTCATTCCTCCACTTTACTAGTGGCCACCCCTACCATCAAAAAAGAGCCGTAGTTAAAGGCCAGATGGTGAGGGCGGCCAGGATGGTCTCTGATGAGATCAATTTTGTTGATGAATGTGAACTATTGGGATCTGTGTTCGTTCATAGAGGCTACCCTTCATCTATGGTGTCCAAACTTTCTGCTGAAGTCACTTTTAAGTACCAAATAGGCCATTTTAAACCACTTCTATGTAGTAACACCTTTCATACTAGCGAGGAAGTTGATGGCCAACTGCATAGCATCATTAAGAGTGAAACACAAAGTTTTCATACTAGTTTTTTATGTACATATAGTCTTGATTATTTTCTAATAAGAGAAATTTTAAATAAAAATTGGGCTTTAATAATTGAAGATAGTGGGTTAAAGAAATTGTTTGGAGATAAACCTAAAATAACCTATAGGACAGGTGCCAATCTTAAAGTACCCCTTGAAAGTTTTAACAAGGATACACAAAGTAGGACTAAAGGAATGTTTAGATGTGGGGCATGCCACCAGTGTAGGCATTTAAGCACAGAGCACCAGGTTAATATTAGAGGTAAGAATTATGGTAAGTATAATTGTGAGACTAATGGAGTGGTCTATTCAGCTTGCTGCCAGGAATGTGTTACTTTCTATATAGGAAAAACTGAAAGAAAGATTAAGCAGCGCATCTATGAGCATCAGTATGCCATTAGCAAGAATGATACCACAAATACTCTTGCAAGGCATACTACAGAGTTTCCAGAAAACAAGTTCAAATTTGCCATAGTAAAACATGTAACAATCAACCAGAGAGGTGGACCCTGGCAATTAGAATTAGAAATGGAAGAACTATTTTGGCAAATTAGAACTGCAGCATGTTTACCTCCAGGGCTTAATAAGCATGTTTCTGTTAAATGCATTCTTAAATATCTTGCTCTGAAAAGGTAGTTACCCTGTTTCTAATTTTGTAGGCTTGCATCCTAAGCTCTTATCTACTTATTCATTTATTTATTAACTAATATTGGAATGTACTCTCCTTTAAGTTAACAATACTTAACACATATTTCTTATATATTTCTAGCACACCACTCTATCTATATTAACTTGGTATACCATGCAAATTGTAGTTAGTCATCCTTCGATATGTGATCGATTTTTACAAGTTTTCAACTATACAGTTTTGAAATACTATTTCAGGTTACATTGTGATTATTGATATTTTTTTATAGGGTAAGACAGTTTTATTAAATACCTAATGAAATGTTTTTTTTAAAACATTGGGTTTGTTTGAACTATATCGGGATGGGTTTGTTCAGATTTAGAGATGCATTTAAACAAGTCGCTGACTTGTTATGGGCCTTTTTGCATACTTGTTATTTTGTGTCTACGTTTCTTCTTTAAGAATATTTAATATGTTATGGTTTTAATTGAATAATTGATTTCTATATATTTTCTGTATAAAATGTTGCCTAATTGGTCTCTCATTTTGTCTGAAGAATGAGAGTTATTGTCCTCTCCGAAAGCGCTTATTAAACAGTTAGTTTGTACCTTGGTTGCTCCGTCTCCATATCGCTATTTCTCCATTTTTGCCATAGAACAAAAAGTATAATTTCTTGTGGTTATGTATGACCATTGACATTCCTCCATACCAAATGTTATGTAATGTATAACCACAATAAGATAATTTTGATATATATATATATATATATATATATATATATATATATATATATATATATATATAAGCCCTTTGTGGTTATGTGTGTGTTGTATCTATTTATTTTCCACGAGGTTAAAGGTTAAAAGTTGAAAATGGGAATATAGGAACAAGATAAAAGGGGGAAGTACACAAAGGGTAAAACACAAGGTGAGCTTAGAAGGACTGAGCTGAATGGAGGTGAGTTAGGAGCATATCTCACAACTTCTTAGCTCAACAATGCTAGATATAGCTCAGTACTTACATTTTGTTAGTTAGTGCCAAACTCAGTGACAGAATATACACACTAATGACAGGAATGTTTCATTTCAGAGGAAAGGAACACATGGTATCAGGACAAAATAATTACACCTCTATAGATTTAAAATCATCATTGTGTCACTCACATTCACCAAAACAGAGTATTAGTCAAGTATAATACAGAATCATACACAAAGAAAGTATCAGTAAAATAGAAATCAGGGTAATGGAACATAGGATAACAAGAAAAGTGACATACAACTGACTGGATTTTAACCCATAGCTTTATCATTTATACCTCCAAAGACAGCATATTGGCCAGAAAAGCCACAAAAACATATAGAGAAAAGGTGTGAAAAATACATCACAGGGAATGGAATACAGTCATATGATGACAATGTAAGACTGTAAAACAACATCCCATTTGTAGTGGATTAGAATGCTGCACCCATTTTACTCAGAATGGACTCATAATGTTATGGATATGTTGAACAAAAAATGTCTTGAGAACTAAATTATTAACTTAAACAATTTTCAATACTGTTTGGAAATGAAAATGCATACTTGGCTCATCTGAGTGATTGATAGCAAGATCTCAGTGTGTTTAAAGGACTTTTTTTCATTTTTTTTTCATATGATGGGAACTATGATTTTGCCATGCCAACTGTTGTGCAGCATATGACCACAGAAAGATGGTTTTATACAAGTCCTCTTTGTCTTAGGAATAGTGTATTTACCTTTTGACTAGATTAAAGGTTAGCAATGGGAGAACAGGACAAATATGAAAAGGGGAAGAAAGCAGAGACTAGGACACAAGGAGAGCAAATGAGGAATGAACAGGATGGAAGTGGGATAGGAGCCATACCTCTCAACTTCTTAACTCAATGGTCATGGGTGAAGCACAATAATAGTTGTACTGATTTAATGATGTTTTATGATGGAAAGATTGTAGCTGTAGAATAGTGTGTGTGTGCTGCACATTTAAGAAGCATTTCTAAGGATGGCACCTACATATAAATAGCAAGCACATGCTAGCTTCAGTGTCATATTGAGAGTGCAGCCAGAGACTGAGCATGTATGAGTGTGATAGCCAGTTTGTTTATAAGTTTATCTAAATTAAAGTTATCAAGCCTTAATCCTGATGTGTTTATACATAATAAAGCTGCTTGAACAGAACCCACAGATGTTCGTCTGTTTTATCCTGACCAGATGAGCAACATGGTGTCAGAACCGGGATTCCAGAGACTGCTTTTCAGGGCCAGAAATGAACTAAAGGTAATGAAAACTTGCACAAATGATTTATTTATTATAAAGATAAAAGCAAGTGAGAGGCACAAAAAGTTTAATAATTAAACAAAATGTTTGAAAATAAGATATTTGGTAAAACAATTATCAGAAAAGCACATAAGGGGTTTGGAATTACCTCAGAATTGCAAAATGAGCATGACTAAAGTAAAACGAGAATGTTTAGAGTAAAATGAGCACAAGAAAAGTATAATAGGCGGGTCTATATTATATGCATGAATGCTTAGGTTGTCGAATACAACATGATCAACATCTATTCAGCAAATGCACAAGTCAGCGAAAGCTCACAATGCAGAAAAACACATCACTGAATACTTTTACTTGGCCAACACTGTTCCACCCACTAACGAAAACAAAACACACTTCCCACTACACTGCTCGCTACATACTACCCACCCAAACAAAATAAATAAACCACATACATACACTAACCTAAAACCTACTTCTAAACCTAAACTAACCCTTACATATATTACTTTCTATGCACTTACCTTAACCTGCACCCTAACCCTAAGGTCTGTAACTATCGCACACTTACCTTAATAAGCTATACCCAAACAAAACAAAACAAAACAAATAATGCACACACATACACTTAACCAAACCCTACTTCTAATCCTTACATACATTACTATCTATGCACTTACCTTAGCCCGCACCCTAACCCTAAGGTCCATAACTATCGCACACTTACCTTACGGAGCTACATCACAGAAGGGCCGACTATGCTGAATCGAGATTTCAAATTTCGTGGTTTCCAGCATTTGATGTACTCACAGTTCACTCATTAGGTATTGATCATGCCATATTTGACAACCTAAGCATTTGTGCTTATGATATAGACCCTAATGGGAATGCAAAAAGATTAAATGAGCAAAACAAATATAATAAAGGGTAAAAAGGGCACATTAAGCATAAATAAAGCAAGGTGACTACATGTTGTTTGACAAATTACTGTATTTTAGTATAAACTACTGTTTTGCATTGACTGAAGATATTCAGGGCATAAGTAGAGTTATTCGAAGTATCTCAAAGTGTGTAAAAGTACTTACAATATGTGCTTATTACTGTGCATTTATTCCGAAGAGTTTATTTGTGTGCTAAGTGCAATTATTGCATAAAGTGCAGTCAAAATACAGCCATTTCCAAAAGTTTCTTGTGATAGGTGTGTCTATTCGCAGAGTGCCACCATTACAGAGTGTTTCTTGCACTGTACAGAGTTATTTAGCAAAGTACAGCCATTTTGGGAAAGTTTCAGTGTGGTGTGTACTATTTATTTGCAAAGTGCAGTTACTTCAAAATGTTTTTTACTCTGAGCTTCTTCTGCCTAGTTTATTCACACAGTGCGGTAATTTTGAAATGTTTCTTACACTGATAAGAGGTGATTTCTTAGAGTACAGTGATTTCAAGAGTATTCTTGAGCCCAGGAGACTTATTTTGCAAAGTTTAGTTATTCAGAGGTTTGTTGTGCTATTGGGCATAGTTACAAGTGCTGGCATAAATTTCTGGCATATGTATATGTGTGTGCCTCTGTTCGTGCATACTTGCAAAAGCCTTCACTGGTATGTGCTAATATGGCAAAGGCATTTTGCAGACCAGGTCCACCTGCATTTGATCAGAATATTGCAGAAAACTGGAGAATATTTGAGTAAGAGTACAGTATTTGTATACAAGCAGTTTATTCTGACAAAGATGCACATGCCAGGACATTCATTTTGCTGAACATACCTGGGTCAGAGGCTATTGAAAGAGAGTGTTCACTTGTGTATGCACCAGCAGTATATGACAGAGAAGGGGGAAACCATCATATTGTTGTACAGGCTTAATCAAGGGAAGACCCCAAGTATTTGAAATGCAAATTGAGGGAAATGTGCAACTCCCAGACAAATGTTACAGTAGAGTAGCATTTGTTTTACACAAGAGATCAAAAGCCAGGAGAAACTTTTGCAGCTTATATTACTGACCTGAGAAACAAAGCTAAAATGTGTAGGTTTGGTGACTTAAAAGATGAGTTAATAAAGGACAGGCTTGTGTGTGGTATTAATAGTGCTGCAGTGAGAAAGATTTTGCTTCGTGACAGTGATTTCATGCTGAGCAAAGCTATTGAGATTTGTCAAATGCATGAAGTTACAGAAAGGAACACAAGTATGCTTGCAAGAGATAAGAGCATGGTTTCAGTAGGCTCCCGAGCAAATGAAGACAGCATGCAACATGTGTCTAGCAGAAGCAGGCCTAAGGACATGGCAGCTGTAATCCCTGTAGGGGTGGCAGGTAAAACCCATAGTTTTCCAGCAAGTTCTAAGACTAGTTCAGTGAAAAGGACATGCTCAGTGCAGTACAAGGGTGAGTCAGCAAAACCCAAATCAAGCTTTATTGTAGACTGTAACAATTGTGTTGCCAATCATGAGTCTAAAAGAGAAAAGTGCTTAGCATTTGGTCAGCAATGCCACAAGTGTAAAAAATGGAACTATTTTCAAAAGTTTTGCAATTCAAGTAAATACACAGTTATAAAGAAGGGTCACTTAAAAAAAACAAGTTGATCATATAGAGAGCTGCAACTCTATTTTCTATGTAGATGGTGTATCAGTAATTGGTGAAAAGGTAGGTGCAGTAAATTTGCTGGCAAAGAATGAAGTGTTTTGTACTGTCCAGATCAATGATAAATCCACCAAGCTCAAAGTAGACACTGGTTCAAAGTGTAATGTTATGTCAGCAGGCACATTTGCTAAGGTGAGAGCTGGTGAGCAACTTAATGTTGCCAGTTGTGTGAAACTTGTTGCTTATGGAGGTGAAGAAATTCAAACCCTAGGCTCAGTAGTTCTTTCATGTTATTTAGCTAGGAACTGCAACAGCTTACTATTCTATGTAGTCCAAAGACCTCTGCAGTCATTGTTGGGTCTCAGAGACAGTTTGAGAATGAATCTGCTTTCTTTTACCAAGGAAGTCCATCATATAAGCACATGCCTCAGTTCCAATTTTACTGAAGCTATTTTCTCAGAGTATGTTGATGTTTTCGATGATAAGTTAGGCAAACTTTCAGTTGTGTATTCTATGAAGTTAGACCCAGAGGGCAGTCCAGTGGTCAGACTGGCAAGAAAAGTTCCAATAGCTATGCAGGATAAAGTCAAAGCTCAGTTGGATAAAATTGTGCAGTAAGGTGTAATTTGTCCAGTTACAGATCCAACTGAATGGGTGTTGTCCATGGTAACAGCCCACAAAAAAGGCTCAGATGAAATCAGAATATGCATTGACCCAAGAGATTAGAACAAAGTATTAAACAGACCGCATCATCCTATGTGTACAGTTGAGGAAGTCGCAGCCCTAATACCAATTGCCACTTTTATTTTCTGTCTTGGATGCAAAAAGTTCATTTTGGCAAGTGATGCTTGATCACAAATCTTCACTACTGACTACTTTCAGTACCCCATTTGGAAGATACAGATTCCTCAGGATTCCATTTAGATTAAATTCTGCAAGTGAAGTCTTTCACCATGCAATGGATAATTTTTTTTCAGGTTATCCTTGTGCCATAATAGTAGATGATTTACTGGTTGGAGGCCATAGTGAAGCAGAGCATGACAGAAACCTTAGGAAAGTTGTAGACAGAGCATGTGAAGTGAACTTGAAGCTCAATCCTCTGAAGTGCAAATTCAGACTACCAGATGTTACATTTGTAGGTCATTTATTTACTAGCACTGGCTAGTGACCAGACCTGTCCAAGCAAGCAGCCATTCTAGAGATGCCAGCACTGGATAATGTTCAAGATCTACAATGTTTTCTTGGTAGAGTCAACTATTTTGGCAAGTTTGTACCAGACTTCAGTGAGTTGACAGTGCCATGCAAAAATGTTACATGGTCTTGGCTGGAATAGCACCAAACAGCATTTGAAGACATTAAGCAGAAAATTGCCACCCCACCTACATTAAGATACTAGGATGTCAATAAACCAGTAGTTCTTTCCTGTGATGCTTCACAATTTGTTCTTGGTGGTTATTTTTCAAGAAGGCAGACTAGTAGCCTATGCATCTAGAACTCTGAAATGCAATATGCTCAAACTGGGAAAGAACTTTTGGCAATAGTATTTGCATGTTCAAAGTTGTATGATTATATTTATGGTTGAACTATTAAGATTGAAACTGATCACCAACCTCTAGTCACTATTTTAAAGAACAAGGCAAAAAGTAACTAAGCAAAGACAAGGCTCCAGCTTCTTTTTGCAGTCTGCTTTAATGGCACATAGATGCAAGCGCTTTCACCATAGGCTTCTTCAGGTGTATGATTACCTTAGTTAAAACACCCTTTATATATCAAATGGCATTACATTTAATTAGTTCTTAAACACATATTACACTCTATCAGTGGTTTACAAAGTAATACATCTATGTATGTTTGCATAAAAACATTAAATTACATTAACACTAAAAAATACTATCAAATATGTAGGAAACTATATAAATATATATATATATATATATATATATATATATATATATATATGGTTCCCATTCAGTATAGTGACATATTAGCATTATTTGTCAGGATCTGGATTTTGATTTTCAGGCTTATGATGTTTCAGGCTTCTGAATGGGAACTATATATATATATTTATATATATATATATATATATATATATATATATATATAAAACATATAATAAAAACATACATTATCTACGTAAAGGTCTATTCTTTAAAATTGGTCTCAATGGAATCACATCATTGAAACCATGTCCTGCATTAGCCCTGAGCCTCACTATCCATTCTACTTCCATCTTCTCTGTCTTGTTTTTAATATCCCCCTTTCTCTTGTTAACATCAGTTGTCCCTAAAACTCTAAATTTAAAGTTATGTTCCATATCTAAATCTAAAGACATGCTTCTGGAGCATTTCAACAAATGTTAAATAAATAAAATAAATATTGGTTTCTTTTACATGCTTTGTTAGGGCAATAAAATTACTTCCTTTTCTAATGTGGTACATGTGCTCTCTTATTCTATCTTTTAAGGGCCTATCAATTTTTCCCACATAGAAATTATTACATACCTGACAATTAGCTAAATAGACTACATGTTTCATATTACAGTCAGCATTAACCCTCATATAGAAGGTCTTCCCCATATCTGGATGTTTATATTCTGTTTCTGTTGTTATATAGCTACACCAGTTACACTGTTTACATGGTGTAGTTCCTATTTCCTGTGGTACTTTTATTACCTTATTTGTACATAATCTTCTTTTTAAGGATAGATTATTTTTGATTATACCTAATGGAGTAAACAGTGCTATAATATATATTGTGGTATGGGACTTAAAACATTTTTAATTTGTTCGTCTGTAGTTGAAATATTCCAATATTTATTTATAATATTCGTATATTCTTTAATGTTCCTAGAATAGCTAAGACAAAGTCTTAGGTCTCTAGCCTCATAATTCTTAGTACTATTTCTTGCATCCACTAAATGTTCTAGAGGTTCTGAGAAAGATGGCCTAGCTCTATTTTCTCTCAGTTTTTCTGTTTGATTCACATTCCTATCAATAACACATTTATTACAGCCTCTTTCCATTAGTTCATTCCTAGTAACATTAACCTGATGCTTAAAATCTTCCTTCTTAACATTTAATCTGGAAGCTCTGTAAAATTGATTTTGTGCTACATTCTTAAAGATAAAATTAGGATGCATACTATCCTTACTCAGCAACTTGTTGACATGGCATTCCTTTCTATACATCTTAGTACTTATTTTATTGTCATCTTCTTTAATAACTATAATATCTAAGAAATTAACTTCACACTGGGAATAGACTCCAGTGAATTTAAGAAATGGTGTGGAAGTATTTAGATATACAATAAATTCTTTTAGTTGTTCTACAGTACCTTTCCATAAGAAAAAAAGATCATCTACAAACCTGCAGAAGAATAAAACTTGATGTTTATAAGCCCCTTCTTCTATATATTCATTTTCCCATACTGACATTACTATGTTTGCATAAGTATTGGTGCATGAAGTACCCTTTTAAACACCCCATTTAATGCATTCAAGAGAAGATATTAGGGAAACCTAACTCGATTCCTTCATAGAAAATGCTTAGTTCCTATTTACTCTTTTATTTATTTATTTTATTTTATTTTACATTTGTTAACCAGGAGAGTCTGACTGGATACAAGTCCATTTTCAGCAGAGGCCCAGGGAGAAAAGCTCCAGCAAATATATTAACATTTTCAGGCATTACATGTGACATACAGTCAGGCAGACTAACACTGTGAACTAAAGGACAGCATTTAGTATACACTCTAAGTGATTATTGAGAACAACAGGTAAGACAATACATATCATGTTCCTAAATATGCCAAGCATACAAAGAGTCCATTTCAGTAGTTTCTAGACAAGCTGTGAGATTAGCTTTATCAGCTTTCAGAGTCCTTCATCATGAAATATCCTTCTACCCTGCAACTTCTTTTTCCTTCTTGATCCCTACTTCCTCACTACCTGCCAGCTATTATATATAGATCCCTTTACTTAATCATGCTAGAAGTCAGGTTATCCTTTATTCTTCTCCTACTACTGGGTCATCTTTCATCCTACCATGACTCTATAATAGCTCTCAACATATCTCCAGTTCTGTCCCAACAACCTATTCATACTTCCTACCTACACCTTCCACACATTGCTCCAAACCTATTTAATGATGCCTCTCAACTTTACTCCAAATATATCTATCTATATCTATAGCTATCTATCTATATTTATATGTATGTATATATATATATATATATATATATATATATATATATATATATATATATGTGTAGATGGAAAAATACTCTCCAAAAAAAGTATCAATAATTCCCCAATATACTAAAATCCTTATAGGATGAGGCATTTACCATAATCCTGGCCCCACCTATCACAATGAACATTAAGATGATTCTCTTTTACATACTACTCTAACCCTATAATGGTCTACCCCTAACCCAGGTAATCTAACTTTTGCTGCTGCAAATGTTAGAGCATAAGAAATAAAATTGGTGAACTACATGTCTGGATTACCCAACAGAAGCTTGATATTCTCACTGTCACTGAAACTTGGCTTAAACTCAGCATAAATGACTTTGAAATTGTGCCTCCTGGCTATAATATCAACCATAATGACTATAAAGAAGAAAGGTGGTGGTATTGCATTAATATTTCCCAATGACTACCACAGCTTCCCTTACAATAATTCAATACCAAAATTCAGTTCAGCACAGCTTCTTATAACTTTCCTGAAATTAAACAATTATATACAAATGTGTTACTGTTCTTTACATCCCTCCTGGTGACAATACAGCTATAATGGGAAGATATCCTGCATTGAATATCCATAACAATTCTACAAGAAATAATATTACTAGGTGATGTGAATGTCAATTGGTTGGACATAAATGCTAACTCCCCTACATCTAGTTGTTTTCACACAGCTAATAAATAGCCTCACACATTATAGAAAAATATCAAATTCCCTATTAGACTGGATTCTAGTATTGGACTCTAGCAAATACTCCACCTCAGGTACAATGTCTGACTGTCTCAGTGATCATCTCCCAATCTATACAACCAGACATCTCACATGTCCAATTAAGCAGCATGTTTATAAAACAACACACAACCTTTCCAAGTTTAAACCAAAAATGTTCATTACTAACCAATCTTCTATTAACTGGAACTTCCAATAAATCCTTCCCATAGATGATGCTGTAAATGAATTTAGTACAACTGTCCTGCATATCCTAAATAGCCCTGCACCTCCTGAAAGGAAGAGTCTAGAAACAAATAATGCAATTGGCTATCCAAAAAGAGTAGACTGCTAATGCAGGCTGGGGAAAAAAACATCAAAGAATGGCAAAAATATAAATCACCACAATATCTTGAAAACTTCAGAATACTTCACAATTGTACTAAAAAGCAAATTAATGAAGACAGATAAATATACTATAATAACTTTCAGAATAATAGGAAACACAACTCTAAACAATTCTGAACAGTCATTAAAGAAATCTTGCATCCCATCCATAAATTCAATCCATAACCACCCTTCCAATAACTCATCACTCAAAACCACAATACAGTTCAATTCTTACCTCATAGATAGTGTAGCATCTCTAATCATGGGTACCACAACATCTAATCCTAACCCTGTCCAGCAGCCAAGTATCAGAACATCTACTTTCACCTTCAAACATGTGCCCACATCCTATATAAAACTACTCTTAAACATACTCAAACCATGCTGTACTTCAGCTGATGACTTCCCAAGTGAATACCTTAAAATAGCAGCTGATTGCATTCCCTACCTTATCACAATCTTTATAAAGAGGTCAATTCAGGAATCCCACATTTCCTCTGTCTGGAAATGTCACATATTATCCCTCTGCACAAATGAGGAAATTCAACAGAGTTTACTAAGTTTAGACCAACAGCAATCTTATTCCCCCTCTCAAAAATACTTGAAAAATGCATTTAAAAACAATTGCTAAACTATCATCTGCAAGACTACTATCCCCCACACAATATGCCTTCTCTCCTTCCCATAGTACTAACACTGTACTTCTAACCTGTATAGATACTGTCAATAAAGCTAGAGATAATGGCAAACCAGTTTCCTCCTTATTTCTAGACTTGTCTAAAGCCTTTGACATAGTTTCAAATGTCCTCATCAGGTCTCTCTTAGCCCACTCTTCTATGGTTCAAAAGCTACCAGTGCAATAGGTATCAGGCAGTAAAATGGCACTCCACCCTCTCTTTATACCTCCCAGTCATTGCTGGTGTATCACAAGACTCTATCCTTTGTCCTCTCCTCTTTAACATTCTCAGCAACACTCCACACATCCACACAACAGGCCTCACTAATACACTACTCAGATGACTCCACACTAATTTGCAAATCTGACAACATGGCACACATCCAAAACATTACTCAGGAAGGTTGACCAGCAACTGAAGCATGGCTTTATGGCTTTTTACCTCTCAACTCATACTCACTCCTAAAAAAAAAATAATAATACCTACTACTTTATTTCTCCAAATCCCTCTCCAATGGAAAAAAAAATAAAGTTCTCTCTCTTGATAAATATAACTACTGAAGTCACTTCTCTTAGCACATTATTAGGGATGATAGTATACGATAATCTTAAATTTGACCTGCATACAAAACATTGCATAAAAAATCATCAAAATCAAAGGATGCTTTATAGAGCCAAACATTTTCACTTTGACACGACTAAAGCTACACTTGCCACTACTTATCTCCTCCCTAAACTTTTTTTGGTGCTCCCATCCTTATTAACTTACAGACATCACAAAAATCAAAATGTGAACAATGCTAAACCAAAGTTTCTAAATTTGCAGCAAATATTTCTTTCAGAACCCACCACTGTATAGCACTAAAAAGCCTAAACTGGTTAGAACTACCCATCAACTAACATATAACCAGCTTCTTAACACCTATAGAATTATCCGGAATCCATCTTCTTGTCCAACACTAAATAACATTCTATGCAACTATGCTCCTAGTCAGTCATTATGATCCAATGACCAAAAACTCCTCCTGGGGATTTAATAAAATCCATTTAGGAATAGTGGAAGACCTACACAGAAGATACTATGGCTGTATATGTGGATCTTCCTTGGCAGCGCCTCTTGCATATTAATGAAGATATGCTACTGAGGGAGAGCAGTGTAACATGGTGCTTGAATAAGTGTAGGGTGTGTGTTACTGTGTCCAGAGATGAGTAACACACCCCTGCACTGTCAAAGTGCTGGATATTCAATGTATGGCAATGTAATAAAAAAGTGAATTATTATTATTTTTTTTAGTTTGTGCGGTGTGGCACTTAGCAGTGGACACATGCCAGACATCTAAAAATAGAAACAAAAGGATACATTTAATTATGAATGGAAAGGTCAAGTTTAAGCATAGCTGAGCGGGTTTGAGTGGGATGCTGTGATGGTCAGCGGTGCTTAAAAGTAGTGGAGAGATATATGTAAAAGTAAAACAGCAATTCACACAGCTACATAGCCAAATGGTTAGCATTACAACCTCATGTGCAGTAGACACAAGGTTCTAATACACAGACAGGTTATTTTGTAAATTCTGAGAGTTATTTTAAATCCCGATGAAATATTGTGTTAATACAAAGACAGGTTATTAATATTATTTTGTAAATACACATTTATGAGATGTACTATTAAGCCATGGTTTACTTTTGTATGAATACATAGACAAGTTATTAAGCATGTATGTTGCAAATACACTTAAAAGATGTATGTTTAAACCCTTGATGGAATATTATATATGCACAGACATTTTATTAAGCATATATTTTGCAATTATACAATTAAGAAATGTATTATTAAATCCTGCATTGCTGCGCTCAGCTAAGCTCTGCTAAGTACAGTTAAGCTAGCCAAGCACTGCTTAAACTGAGAATGTTTTATCAGTGCTTAGCTGGTTTGCGCATTGCTAAGAGGTGCAAAGCACTGCTAAGCAATGCCCATTTAAGCCTTGCTTAGCTCAGCTAAGCTGGTTTGCACACCAATAAGCATTGGTAAGCATTGTCAGTTTAAGCACTGCTCAGCTAAGCTTAGTGGGTTTGAGAGGTGCTAAGCGAAGTGCCACATTTTTTAAAATGGTCCAATGGCAACAAAGGGCAGGAAAACAGTCTTATTTAAGTGCAACAGGTGGGAATACAGTCAAAACCTGTTGGAATTTCACCAGTGCAGGAACTATGGCAGGAGTTGGAGAGGGTGCACTCTTCTGGGTGCAGCAGTGAGGCATACTGGAGTCCAGGGTCATGGTTGGACTCCTTGTAAAAGACCATGACAACTGGCCACTGCAGGGCCAGTACCAGGGGTCAGAGCATAAATCAGAGACCTGGGACTGGCTGGCATGCAATCTCACCAGTGTTACTGGTATCCACTTAACAGGTGAGCAGGGGCATCACCATTATGATGACCTGAAGCATAGGAGGGGAGATCTCTTGGCCACATGGATCCAGGATGCTCGGGTTGGCAATGTCCCACAAATAAGTATTGTTTGCATTGTTTTACCAAATTCTACTATGAATATGTGACAGACAGGTATGCATGATGTTGTATTTCTCTCCCCACAGCTGCAGAGGAGAGAGAGCTCGCAACCTGGAGGCCCATGCAGGGTGCTTGGCCAGGTTGCATCGTGAGTGTGGTGAGTACAGATGTATCTTGCAATCTATAGTCATATAAACAAGAAAGAGTATAGTAGTAACTGCCAGTAGGTATATTCTGTTTTGAGTGTATGGCAATGAATGTGGTCATAGACCTGGACTGATATAAGTGAGTAATGCCAGGTACTGTTCAATACAGATGAAAGCATGAAACCTGATAATGTCAAGGAAATAAAGTTTCTACTGCATTAATAATGTTAAGGAAATAAAGTTTCTGCTGCATTAATAATGTTAAGGAAATAAAGTTCTACCACATTTAATAATGTTAAGGAAATAAAGTCAACTGCATTCATAATGTTAAGGAAATAAAATATCTACTGTATTAATTGTGGAATTACCGCTGTCTTGACACCTGCATTATATGAACTGTCCATCAATAAATACTGTTAGATGTATACCAATCACTGCATGATGTCAATAAAGCTGTGTTCTGCAATATGTGTGTATTTTGGGCTGTTGGTCATGAAATCGAGTATTACAAGTGCTGTGAAGCAGAGACAAGAATAATTCCACTAAGTGACTAAAGGTTAGCTAATAAGGAGTGTTTTGCTAAACTGTAGATATGGAGCTGTACTACAAATTATAATGCATTATGATATTTGTTCTGCACTAAGATCTGAACCTATAATAGGAATGGCCAAGGTATAATAGTGTGTATCTCAGGATTGTCTTGTGTTAACCATTGTATTTCAGCTATATGCATTCCTGATCTTAGTTACGCTGCTGCAGGTAAGTACGAAACTGTAATAGCTGTAGACTACAAATATACCATCTCCAACTGTATATGGGTCAGGTAGCCAACCCAGTACTCTGATATGGTCTGTACACATCACACATATTTCCAACCACTAAGGGTTAATTGTCTATACATTCATTCCATCTATTAATGCACAGTTCACTTACTATCTCTATCATGCATGTGTGTTCAAGTATTACTGTAGTCTTGTATAACACTCTACTTCTATTACCAGGTCACAGTTTTTTAGCAGGTGGTCTCTAGGCACATATCAGTCAATCAATACTCAGCAGTGGCTCAGTAGCTCAGTTTGATAAATGCTAGGTATGACGTACATTTTATCACACACAGACAGAGATTCAAAGCCAGGGACAAGTACTACCACATATTTATAGAAGCAGTTATATATTATTACCAGATATTCTTCCCACAGGAATTACAGGTAAATAAATGGATGTAGTAGCTGTTCAAATGGGTTACTAATTTGTGTATCCAGCTGTACCAGAGTGTAAGCAGCATTGCTCAGCAAGGTTATAAGACTTCAGTAAATAAAACGTCACCAAGTACACTACTAATACAAGTTAATAAAACAAAACTGTTTAGTCTTGGTATGGCAGTATTCCTGGTGTGTCTGTGAATGTCTGCTGATAGTTTAACCCCATGCCTGCCAAGGATGGTATGATAATTGTAAACTCTTTGTAATGTTCAAGATACATGTCTCTCAAGTGTCACACTCTCATGGACTGTGATCACTGTTGCCAAACCCCTTGGATACAGATTTAGCATCCACTTGATTTATGGCAATAGCACACTCACACTACATCAGTCCACAGTACACCTTGCTAGTCATCTATGTTCCTCTGACATGTAATAGCCCCTTGTAGTTGTGTACCTTTAGGTGTTACAGCTTGACCCATACTGTCCTATGCAGATAGCTTGAGAGGTATGTAGATGTGACAGAAGCTATAGGGGTTTGTATACATAAAGTAAGGGCAGAGCTGTAGAGTATAGAAGAGTACTGTTACAAACAATATAGCCTATACCGGTAGTAATGGAATGTCTTTCTCTCTCCCTCCACCCCTTATTTGCATAATAATTTATTATTGTTATACATCGGGTATGGTTTACTTTTAACATATGTTGTTATCAAAACCTTATGTTGGGCCTTGTGTTTTATTATTGTTATATATTACAATGGTTGCATACAAACATACCCTGTTAAATTACCTATGATACTGGCCTTATGCCGTAAATGTTACTGGCATACTGTTACAATACTGACTGTCATCCCACTTTTTGTTGTGTTCCATATGCTATGCAATGTTATGTTATGTGCAACATCCTGGCATGCTGTTATAACTAATGTTTAAATGTTCTGTTCATTACTAACCTATACACTTTGAAAAACCTCAATCTCATAGGTCAACTGGGTAGGCCAGTTCCTGGTGATCCACCTACTCTACTTCATCCGGCCATGGCACCAACCTGGTGTTACCCCCTGCGCTGGTCCTGCATAGCCTACATGTGGAACCAGTTCAGGGAATGGGGCCTGTCCCCCCCTGGGAGCAGGAACTGGGAGGAAGTTGTCACCCAGCAACAGCTACCAGTGATGGTGTGCAGGATCATGCACTGTGGGTTTGACGATCGGCTGTGCCAGATTGAGGGCTGACTGGCCAACCTGGAGGTGCAAGCTGGCCCTGGCACCCAGGCTCCAGCACAGCCACCTTTGGGGCAGTGAAGGAGCAGTGGTGACTGCCCATGGGTGGGGAGCTTGGTCTCATTGCTGCTGTCTGGGGGCACATGGCTGTCCAATTCTGCAACACCCTCCCAGTCGAAGGTGTTTCCCCCCTCATGCGTCATACACCTCCCCTGTATGCTGTCTTGTCTGTTTGCAAATGCAATCTTTCCTACCCAACTTACTTTCCCACATGTACCTATATCCCTTCCCCAACATTCCACTCTCACCTTAAAAAAAAAAAAAAAAAGGCATCTGTCCCACAAAAATATCGCCCCATACATAGCTCTCCATTTTGGCCCAACATACACTGCACACATTCAATCATTTCATCAATTAATCAACAAAGTTATGTCACCCACACCCCTCCCTCTGGGATGTGAGACTCCAAATTCCAAATTCTCTACAACCTATGCAGCTGTTGTTGTACAAGAAATGGAGAGCTATGGTCCTTTCCTACAACCATCCTGCAAATCCCTACCTGCCTTTCACATTGTTTCCCCCCTACTTGCCCCCATTTCACCACTTCCCTATCACACTTTTTTTCTTCTCTTTTTTTGGAATTAGTGTGGGTTTAAGCAGAGGTAAGTGGCATGGCACATCGTGCCACACTGCTTAAACCTGCTTAAACCTGCTTAAATCACCTTCTGTTTTACTGACATTGTTAGGCATATCTGCAAAATAATCACCCCTGCCAGGTCTTGAACCAAGGACCCTATCAACTACAGCATAGTGCATTAGCCCACTAGGCCAATCAGCTCTGAAGTAAAGCAGATGTTTCCATAAACATATCCTGGTTGCCAATGACACACTGCTTGTACATATAATGGGAAAATTGACAGTGCACTTGGGACTGTGATGCAGAAACCAAACCAGTACACAGCCAAATAAATACTGATGGATGTACGTGAAGCATATGATATCAGGTATAGCTGACAACTGCACAGACTGTTGCAGAATGTCCACAGTTGTGCCACCTACTTTTGGCATGGTTGTCACAAAACCTAGTCTGTGTGCTGAAGTACTGGGAAGTCAGTACAGATTAGAGTTAGAAAATCATGATGGACACTTCAGTGTCACACGTCATACCCATCTGAATACACATGCTTATGTGAATCATGTGTAACAGACTGTATGCATGCACATATATCCTGCAAAAATCACCTGCTGTAGTATTAACTCAGTAGCTTAATCTACATTCTTAGAATGTTGTATATTTTGCCACCCACTGTCATGGGTTCAATTCCAGTCTGTTTTACTTCAAGTACATGCTTGTAAATACAACAAATAAATGACTGAGTCCTGCAATTTTCAGCAGAACCCATTGCTGCTACTGAATTCACTGCTACCCATGTTAGCACATTAAAGGTCTGTAGGTGGGGACACACTGCACAAATATGTATAGGCTTCCTAAATGTCACCTGCCACTCTCTGAATGGCAATATTACATAACATATGTACCCAAAGCACATGCCTCACCTGGACTGTTATGGGTACCCTCACCCTGGCTGTGCTGTAATGACAGAGCTGACACTGCTCCCTCACTGACATATACAGCTTGCTGTCCTCCAATGTGTTTACACTCTGCAGTATAACTACTGGGTAAAATGCAGCAGCTGCAGCCTGCAAAATATGCATCAGTATGCTGAGCTACCTGCTACAGACCTACCATACCTCACAACCACCTAGAACAAGGGATCCACACAACACCCATACATAAAGGGGTGGAGGGCAAAGCTGAAGTGACAGGGACATGTGTCATATTCTGCCCCTAAAAACATACAGAGCTTATAGACTAGCAGCTACTGCAGCAGCAGGCATATTCTGATGCATATGACATATGACACTCAAATCTGTCTCCCCCCCTTACTGACCTCAACCCACATTGTTTAACACTAAATTGCCACATAATCAGAAAGTCTTTTCACAGTAGCCAAATATAGCATGCAAAACTGTGGACATACCATATAAATCCCAACAGTGGATTGTATTTCTACCTACCTTCTGTGATGCTGTAGTCTCCACACCTCGATAATGTTCATCTCACAGACTAGGAAAGGGACCAAGGCCTACATGAAGACCTTAAATATAGCACTGCTGTGCCATGCCATTGGCTAATGAAAGTGCAACCCAGCTGTTCTGGATGCAATTAGCAAGTCTGAGCCACATATTAGTGCACAGGCAATCACCTGTTCATGAACGTTACCTACAAAATGCAAGCAGCTGCCTATGGTAAACAGGTCTGTGACTTTCTTTACAAAAACACTGCACTATCACAATCATTATTCTTCAGGATTTCTGCAGAACAAGAAGTACAGTACCCTACCAGGTATGTAGTAGATGTCCCCATGTAATGGGATGCAGATGGGAGGATGCAGTTATGGGGATAGGGATTACAACAGTAGGCCTATAGTACATATTTTGGAATGACATGTTGCTGATAGTCAGATGTCCAGCACCTACATGCTTCCCTGTCAGTTCTGCCAGCTGTGATGTACATCAAAGCTCTGGCCATCTGAGTCCTGTCTACAATGGTCACCTCCTGTACAAATGCTACTGGACTGTGTGTTAGACAATAGTGACAGTAAGTAATGGTAGAGACAGCTGGCATATCACATGATGCACTGTCATTCAGCTCCTCTCAGTCTATGAATGTCATACAGAAATAGGTCAAACATTGTACAGTTGTCTCTGACTGTCCCTGATGTACTCTGGCTAGGTCACTGTGTACTTGACATCCATATCTCAGTGCTTGAGAGCTATGGCTGGCATACCTGGTGACCCCCACAGCGGATCTTCAAGTCATAGCCAGTAGCATTGGGGGGGCACAGGCCCAACCTCAGTGACAGAGTGTACATGTTGAGCTTACAAAGTAAGGGAATGAATACTGTAACAGCTATTACTGTACCATAACTGTTTTCTGAGGGTTCTGGCATGTGACAGCCAGATTCCCCACAGTATGAGAACAACCATTACGTATTATCCAACCATTTGCCGGACATCCACATTTGTCTGGCAGAGTGTACACATATATCGGGCATATGTACACATTCCACAAACATCTGTGTACTGCAGATGTCGGACACCTACAGTGATGATACCTTACAGCACGTTTGCAGTGCTGTCTGTCATTGTGTCACACAGATGTTGCTGGACTGTCCACATTTACTTGTAGTAATACTCACCTGTTTGTCGGATGATGGCTGTATGACATGCTACTGGGACATCGCCCATAGGGGACACACCACAGTAGACATCATTTATGGGAGTGGAGACATAACAACACAGTCCATCACAGCACACAGAGCCATAACCAATATTCATAGGATCATAGGGTCATAGGAGGTTACTAGCCTATTGGCCCTGAGACCCTTATAAGCCTAGCTAAGAGTTTAGCCCATGTTTATCCAAGTCAGCACCTTATGCCCCAGTCCAACAGGGACACAGGTGGAATCCCAAGGGGGTATTTCCTCTTTCCCATCCAGTTATCCAGGTTGTGCTTGAAAAGGAGTAAAGAGATACTCTTGTTGATGTGGAGAGAGAGTGTATTCCACAAATGGGGGAGTCTCTGGGACACAAATCAGTCCCACCAACACGTCCTGTTGATATCACAGACCAGGTTGAGGGCACACATGTGGATCACTTGAGTGCAGCTTGACTTGCGGGTATGCAGCAGTCCCATCAAGGTGAGCTCTGTGATCGCCTTGTATGCCAGACAGAGGTCACCTCTGAGGGGTCTGTAATGAAACTGAGTAGAGTGATAGGGCTTTAGCCTATCTGTGTGTGGCAGATGTTTGAGGCCCTGGATTCTCCTGTTGAGGAGCCTCTGTGGTCTCTCCAGCTGCTGCATGTGCTTTGTGAGGTATATGCCAAAAGGGGCATTGTACTCAAAAATGGACCTTATAAGGGAAGAATACAAGGATGTTATGACCTCCTCATCCCTGGATGACATACCCTTAGTGATGAGGTTGGCCATGTAGAAGGCTTTCCGTACAACAGAAGCAACATGTTGGTCAAAAGACAGGTTGCTGTGTTCCCAAATCCCTCACAACTGATTGCATGCTTAGGATGTTGTTATGAATGTGATAATGTGTGGGGACATCACTCTCCCCAAAGGGGATGAAGATGCAGTTTGTAGTATTCAGCATGAGGCCATGTTTCTGGCACCAGTCATTTGTCTGAGTGAGACCCTCTTGCAGGATGTCCCCATCACTAGGGGATTTAGTGACAGCACCCTGCATGCAGTCATCTGCAAACTTGGTCAGCCATAACCCACTAGTTTTGTCCTGCACCTCAGAAATGTATATCCCAAATAACAGAGGCCCCAAGACAGAACCCTGGGGTACACTGCTTGTTACAGGTGTACTGCTTGAGGTGGCTTCCCCTATTTTAACTAGGTGGGTTCTCTTAGTGCACCAGTTTGCTACCCATCTGCTAACATACAGATTGATGCCTGGCTGAGAGAGTTTATTTATTATGGCTAAGCGGGGGAATAGTGTTGAATGCTTTGGCCAGGTCAAGGTATGTGGTGTGCACTGTCTTCCCCTCGTCCATGGCTTCAGTGACTGTCACAAAGAAATCGACCAAATTTAACAGATATGATTTTTCCTAACAAAGCCAAATTATGTGGGATCGAGTGTTTGGAATTTGTCACTGTCCTTGTTAATGAGGTCCATGATAATCCATTCCATGACCTTGCAAATCAGGCTAGTTTGGGTGATGGGTCTATAATTTCCCAGATCGTTGGAAGCTCCACCTTTGTGCAAAGGGTTAACAGTAGCTGTCCTCCACTCACCTGGAAAGAAGGCAGTACTCAGCGTTTGGTTGAATAGAGTGCCTAATGGTGCTGCAAGATCCTGCCTGAGTTCATGTAGGATGCAGCCTGTGATGTTACTGGGTCCCATGGAGGCTGTATTTTTTTACCTTTCAGAGAGCAGTGATGATCTGGTCCCTAGATGTAAGGGGAAGGGGGCAGGTACAGGAGTTGTCCTGATCTACTGATGGGGGAAGAGGGGTGACGTTTTCACTGAATCTGTCAGCCAGCAAGTTTGCTGTATGTACAGCATTTATTTATTTATTTATTTATTTATTTCAGTTTGATGACCGGGGAAGTCCACTGGGCCTAAAAAGAGCCTGCTTTCAGTGGAGGCCCGGGGAGAAAAGCTTTAGTATATACACATACAAAGCAAAGAAGTCATACAGCTTTATGCAGCATTCTACAGTAAAAAAAAATTTACATTCTACAATAATAATAATAAAATCTAGCAAATGTACAGTCTAAGGGTCATTAACAGTGAATTACAATTGAGGACGAGAAATTGTTGGAAATAAACTATTAATGAAATCTGGAGGTTAAGGAGGAGTAGGAGGGCAAATTATGTCAGTGCAGAGATGATGCAAAGAGTTAATAGGTGGGTTTTTATATAGGAGGGTCCTATGTGGGGAAGGAGCAGGGGCATTCCCACTTTTAAGATAGTAGGAATGGAGGAGGGATTTAAAGTTAGAGTGGTTATGAGTATTTCTAAGGGCAGAAGGAAGAGAGTTCCATAGCTTAGATAAGGAGCAGGATAGCAGAGAGTGTCCAGGTGGCCTTAAAGGTTTGTAAATTTTGAGCAGGTTCTGATTTTCTGACTTAAGTGAGCGATTATGAATATAGGAGGTTACGGAGTTGGAGAGAGAGAGGAACAGGAGAATGGATTAAATATGAGCTTATGGGAAGTGGTGAGTTTAAGGAGGTTCAGATATTTGGGAAGCTCGAGCCATTGCAATGAGTGGAGGGACAGGCAGTGAAGGGATGAGTTCCTAGAGCTGGTGGGGAATTTGCAGATTTTACTGTAGCAGGCTTCTAATTTAGTTTGAAGGCCGAGCTGAAGATTCAAGAACAGAGGAGCGCCATACATTAGGGAGGGGGGAAGGTATGTGGAGGCGAGGATCTTTCTGGCGGAGGAGTTGAGATAACGGGTATGCCTATATAGGAGTCCTAATTTTTGATGTTTTTTTTATGTTAGTTGGGATGTGGATATCGAATTTTAGATGTTCAATAATGATGTTGAGCAGTTTGGTATTTGGAACAATTTCAATGAGGGTGTTATTCTGGCTTATGATCTTAAAAGAGTTTTTATCAATGGGGGAGTGTTTAGATGGGGAAAAATCATTAATTTGGTTTTATTGACATTAAGGGCTAGGTGGTTGTTTTGCATCCAGGTTTCAGTATTTGAGAAAGCTGACTGGGTTATCTGCGGAAGGTTGGAAGGGATGTCAGCTGAGCAGATGATTGCTGAATCATCTGCATACTCTATTAGTGTACAATTGGATATGGAGTGGTAAAAGCTGTTGATGAATATATTGAAAAGTAAGGGGCCAAGGACAAAACCTTGGGGTACCACAGTAGGGGTGTATAGAAAGGAAGAGCTAGAATGTTTCCATTTAACAGCTTTTTGGAAAGATAGCTGGTGAACCAAGCTATGGTGGAAGGGGAGACATTGAAGGAGTAGAACTGTGATAGGAGTGTAGGGTGGGAGAAGGTATTGAAGGCTGGGGAAAGGTCTAGGAACAGGGTTGATATGATTTTGCTGGAGTCATGAGCATGGTTAATGGACTCAAGGAAGATGAGGAATGCAGTGATGGTACTGACGGGACAGAATCCATATTGTATGGGGATTAGGAGGTTGCTTTGTATTAGATATGGCATCAGTTGTGAGTGAATACATTTTCCAGGACTTTTGAGAGTAGGGAAAGTATGGCAGTAGGAAGGAAATTAGTGGTGTCAGTGATTTTACTGCCTTTATGGAGTGGGATGATGAATGCTTGTTTCCAAAGTGAGCTATTTATAGTAGTACTATACCACTATAAATATAATATACACATATTTGTATATGTGGTGTCCTTGACCACCACTTATCAGCAGATCTGGGTGCTTCCTTTGAGGTTGCAGACATATGTGAAGAAGGACTTATGACTGTCTTTAATAGATGTCTCCAATTTGGACTCATAGTTTGCTTAGGAGGATTTCAGTAGTGAACGTATTTGCTTGTTCAGGCTAAGGAGACATTGCTTCCAATTGGGTACCTGCTCCTTCTTTGTCTTGGACAGTGATGTTTTCCTTTTGTTATAGAGTTTATTTATTGTAGATGTCCACCAGACAGGTATATTTATCTTTGCAATATATATATATATATATATATGCTGGTATAGTGCCATGGTGTACTTTTGGATATTGGTGCCAGTTCCTACAGAGGGGGAAGGGACTGTGAATCTGTTTATACCATCCCACAGGAGGCTGTAAGCAACTTTGTTAGATGGGTATTGTGGGAGATGGTGAGTTCAAAAGTGACCACTTTATGATCAGATTGGAGGATGATACTGTAGGGATGCTGCAGTGGTTACTCATGTTGTTAATACCATGTCCAAGACATTTTCACTTCTTGTGGGGGTATTATCTAGCTATTCAAAGGTGTTTGCATTGACAATATCAATGAATCTCTGGGCATTTGTGTTCTGGCATAAGCAGTTCTTCCAATCTATGTTTGGGTAGTTAAAGTCACCCAGGATCAGGGTAAAGGGTTGAAGTCTGATACAGTTGAACAGGTCCATATAGACAGAATGGCCACATTCAGTCAGATTTGGGGGCCGGTAGCTAGGTATAATTTGAATAGGGGTTTTGTCAATGGTTAACTGCACCTTGAGTGTCCCATGTGAGTCATACTGTTTGACCAGCCTGGAGTTGTGTATGTCTTTGATAGATATTGATACTCAACCTCCTTTGGCTTTGCTGCCCACAGTTTGGGGTCTGAATGTATGACAGGATGGGTAACCAGGTAAGGGTAAGGTGCTCTCTGCAGCTGTGAACCAGGTCTCTGTGACTGCATAGATGTCAGCATTTTCCAGGGTTAAGACTGTTTACAATATGTGCAGTTTCTTGTTTAGACTCCTAGCATTTAGCAGCATGACTTTAAGTTGTGTGTTGTTGACATTTTTGTGTTGGTAGTTTTACCATCATCAGTTGTCCTAAAAAAGGCACTATGGGGAGGCAAGAACCTTTGCCAGAAGCCTGAAGCCAAGGTGAGACAGATGCATGCATGTCTGGCAAACATCATGATCCGTCGATCATAGGTCACTCCACAACAAGTACAAATATGACTCTGTCATTGTCCATGTTGGTGTGTATGACCTGAGACATACCTCCCTGGACTACATGAAAAGAGACATGGAGGATCTCTCCGATCTTGTAGCCCAAACAGGTATGACCCTAGCCCTGAGTAGCATCCTGCCATCACCCAGAATGATACCACAGTACAAGGACAAAATGATTGACTTTAACAATTGGCTAAGCTTCTGGTGTCATTCTAAGGGAATCCAGTATCTGTCTGCCTGGGATGACATGATCGACAGACCATGCTGCTTTTCCAGAGATGGCCTGCACCTGTCGCCCTTGGGATTCCGGATACTGGCAAAGGCTCTTGCCACCCCTATAGTGCCTTTTTAGGCAAGGTTCAAATGACAAATTCACCACCATAACAGGTACAAGCAAGCAAAATCTGAGGGTAATGCTACTCAATGCTAGAAGTCTAAACCTCAAAATGCACTCACTCGAGGCACTCCTTAAAATGGAGAGCATTGACATCTGTGCAGTCACAGAGACCTGGGTCAAAGGTCCAGAGAGCACTCCTGTATTACCAGGCTATAATTCATACCACACCCTTCGGCCACCAAACCTGGACTGAAACACTAAACGTGGAGGCGTGTCCATATTCATTAAGGATATCCACACCTCCAAGCTAGTTGCTCAGCATAATGCATCCGAGATTATCCAAGGTCAACTAACTGTAGGCAAAACCACAATCCAAATTGTAGCTTGCTACAGACCCCCCACCATGCCCCAGGATTCCCACTCCTCTTTTCTTGATACACTGGAAAATATTAAGGTACAACCCAACACTCTAATAATGGGTGATTTCAACTACCCTACCATTAACTGGGAAAACTACTCATGTACCAACTCCTTTGCTCAATGTTTTCTGGAAATCATCAATTCCAACGCCTTGGATCAACTTATCCACACCCCCACCAGGGGCAGCAATATCCTAGACCTGGTCATCACCAACATGGGTGACCGGTGTTCCATACAAGAGGTCAGCTCCTTGTTGGTCAGATCCGACCACAAGCTAATCGCCCTAGACATCCACATCCCGCTCCCACCCCTCATTAGGAAAACAACCGTAAAATATTTCTCCAAAGCCAACTTCACGCTTCTTAAGGCAGAAGTGGCAAACTTCATGACACCCATGCAGATGGATAATAGAGGTACAACTGCTGAATCCTACACAAATGCACATTATAAGCACTTACACAAGTGCATGGATCGTGCTAAACAGAACCAAGATGCTATCCTCCAAAAAAAGGAAGCCAATCTGGTGGTCTTCTGCCATAAACAAACTCTACAACAGAAGAAAGAAACTGTTGCAAAAAAAGAGTAAAATCCCACGATTGGAGGAACTCCCTGGTCAGCCAAAGTAAGAAGCTGAGATTCCTCATAAAATCCTCCAAAGCTAGTTATGAAAACAAAATTGCCACTGATTCTAAAGACAACCACAAAGCATTATATAGCTATGTCAAGAATCTCAATGGCAACACTCAGATCTGCTCTGAGTTACAGCACAATGACACTAAATATACAGAACCAACTGATATTGCCAACATCCTGGCAGATAGGTTTAGTGCTAACTTTACCCCCCTCTCACCCCCTAAAGAGCCCATCTTTATACTGGAAGAATGCAAAGTTCCTGTAATCACGGCTGCACAGGTAAAAACCTCACTCTCCAAAGCCAAGAACACAGTATCCATGGAACCTGATAACATCCCAGGCTGCGTTCTACATGAACTACAGAATTAACTGGCACCCCACCTAAGTACCATGTTCAATCATAGCCTCACCTCAGGCTTTGTGCCCATTGAATGGCGCACCACGATGGTTATCCCACTCCACAAAGGGGGGGGGGCCACAACAGACCCCGGGAACTACCGCCCCATTAGCCTGACGAGCCTGGTCTGCAAGGCCATGGAATGTATCATCATGGAACTCATAAACAAAGACATTGGAGATCACCAAACTCTGGACCCCACACAGTTCGGGTTTGTAAAAGGCAGATCATGTCTCCTAAACCTGATAAACTTCTTTGAAGTAGTCACCAAAGCCATAGATGAGGGTAAGGTGGTCCACACAGCCAGCCTATCTAGATCTCGACAAGGCATTCGACACCATCCCCCACTCTGGAATTATAGATAAACTCACTAAACTAGGCATACATCCCTATATCACAAAATGGGTTGCCAACTGGCTTACTGACAGAACCCACACTGTGAAAGTAGCAGACTCCAAATCAGACTTCAGACCAGTGACAAGTGGAGTACCACAGGGTTCAGTCCTGGGTCCTCTCCTGTTTGGTATCTACTTCTCTGAAGTACAGGCTAACACAGAAACTCTTTGGCTAACTAAATTCACAGATGACTGCAAACTAGGAGCCATAATTGAAACTTCTAATGATGTGGACATCCTACAAAAGGGCTTCACTGAGACAGATGCCTGGTGTCAAAGCCATGGTCACAAGCTCAATGCCAAAAAGTGCATAGTCATCCTCTTTGGTAAAAACTCTGTACCCATGAAGTGCCACATAGGTGGTAGTCTACTTAACACTGAAAGTGTGATAAGAGACCTTGGGACACAGGTGGACAGTAGTCTCTCCTTTGATAATCACATTGCCACAGTGGTCAGGAAACCCTTCTACGTGGCACACCTCATCATAAAAGGTTTCTCATCCAGAAAAAAAGAGGTTATTGTTCCCCTCTACTCATCACTCATTAGACTCATTATAAAGTACAATGCCCCTTTTGGTATGCACCTCACAAGACATCTACAACAACTGGACAGGCCACAAAAATACCTCACAAAGAGGATTACTGGCCTCAAACAGATGCCTGACACAGACCATCTCAAAAAACTCCAGCTTTACTCTGTCGCATATCACCTACTCAGAGACAATCTCTGCCTAACATACAAAGCTATGTCAAACCCAGAGCTGTTGGACATGCTCCACTTAAAGAAATCCCAATCCCTCCGAGCTACATGCTCTAGGGACTTAACTCATTCCCTCCAGTAGAGCTCTTTTGAGTGTGTACCTTTAACTCCTAGTGGGCATGGCTTCAGCATTTAAAAATTGAAGTTATCACCTTACATTTTTAACAAATACCCATTGATAGAGGTCATTTAAACCTTGTCACCACAATAAATAGAACATGCTGGAGGGATAGATTCCTGTCCCAGAGACTTCCCATACTCTGGAACAGACTACCTATCTATGTCAAACAGAGCTCTTCATTAGCACTCTTCAAGAAAAATCTTGATGATTGGATGGGTAATAGGAAATTCACCCCAGGGATCACTTCTGTGGTTCTGCTTGACAGGGGCACAGGAAAATAATTTTCTTAGGTGGCGAAAGCCAGGGTACCTTTTTGGCTAGGCTTGTATTGGCTGTAGGGCCAATAGCCTAGTACCTACCTATGAACCTATGAACCTATATCTTCCCTGTCTGTCAGGTACTGGATCCCACTGGACTGGCAACTGAAACTAAGGCAATTGTTAAAAAGTCAATAATTTCCAGTTTGTATTGAGGCATCATTCTGGGTGATGGCAGCATGCTGCTTAAGGCCAGGGACATACTTGCCTGGCACACATAATCAGTGAGCTCAATCATGTCTCTTTTCATATAGTTCAGGGAGGTACGTTTCAGATCATTCATGCCAACATGTACTATGACACAGTCATAACAGTACTTGTAGTTGAGAGTCATCAGTGAGTATGTGATATGGCACATTCTGGCACCTAGCAGACAACTAACTGTAACTTTCTCCTTATCCATCCTGGTGAGAGGCTCATCTGTGTGTCTCACAATGGAGTCTCCTATGACTAATATATTGGGTTTATGGTAAAGCCTTAGTGGCTGTGAGACACAGGTGTGTGAACTATGCATGGCATGTAGTGTGGAGGGCTGTGAAGATCGCATGTGTGTATGCTTCAGAGGTTTCCTTTTTTGGGTATGTGTATGTTGAGAACCTCCACATAGGTCGGTGTGTGTTGTGTAGGTGAGTGTGATGTTTGAGGTGTAGTGATTGTGTTGATGACCTTTTTGGTGTCAGGTATACTGGCTTGAGAGAGAGCATGGAATCTAGGTTTCTAATGTAATTGCATCTCTCACAAATTGTGTACCTAGGTGGTGGTAGTAGATGGTTGTCCATGTACATGAGGCAGTTGCTACACTGTGTCAGGATGCCCACATCAACTAGACTGGTAGGAAAAACTGTAGGACATTGTCCATCCATATTTGTCAGAATCTGAGAGAGAAAGGCCAGGGAAACCTAAGGGGTGGGCCTAAAGCCCAAGTGCTTAAACCAAATGTAAGAGGCTTACAATAATACTTACAATTTAGACAGGCTATAAACAGGCAGTAATAAATGCAACAGAAAAGAAGCAGTTGAACACTTTAGAGAACAAGCAGCAAGCAGCAGGAAAAAGCAAGATGAGCAGGAAAACAGAAGATGTATTGCCACTATGTTGATGATAGCCACATACATAGTGTGTTGATAGACGGCAGGGTATCATGTGGTAGTTACCAGAGGATAGTGCTGGCCACTTAGGATGTGCAGATTGTGTACATAGTGGAGAGCAATGCACGTGGTCCTGTGACATCTTCTCCTCTTCTTGCCTTTTAGACACCATGTACAATGGAGGAACCCACCTTTTCCTGCTGCTACAAACAATGTGATAGTGGATGGCCTTAGACTCCATCACAACATACTGCTTTCTAGGAGTCGCCAGAATTGGGAGCAGTGAGCTGCACTGTGGGCTGACCTCATCACATCCGTAAACCAAGTAGGGCTACAGGAAAGAAGCTATGAGTAGGTCCAACACAAGGCCATGGATATGATAAATGCTGCATGGCAAAGGCGGCTGCTGTGGCCAGGGACCGTGCTGCCACCAGTGGACGGCTTGCAGCTGAACAACCACTCTTGGGCACAGAGGAGTTCCTGACAAACCTGGCATCAACCACCAGCTCCCAAGCATCCATCACCCCATACATCATGGAAATGGGTGGCACAGCTTCCACAGCAGAGGAACATCCAGGTAAGCCTGCTGTGTTCATCACTGTAATACTGTAGCAGTCATTGTGGCAGCCTCTGCATACTAGGATACAGATGTTAGGTTAATCTGCATTTGGAATGGGGTTTGTTTGTAATGTCCACTTGTGTACACATACTCAGAATGTCAGCAATGTGGGCAGTATCAGAGTTCCTACTGAACATGTTGTTATACGCACATTATCCTATAACAATGCCACATTTGTGTTTGCTGACAATATCTCTCCCTCACATTTCCACAAGTACATTTGGTGTGGCCAGAGTCCAGCATCCTGTAGCTGATAAGTGTGAAACTGTTTTGGTATGGCTTACATATACCCTAAGAATGTTAAGGGCAGCCAGTTTGCCATAGATACAACTGTTGTGCTTAGCCAGAGTACAATAGTTGTATGTCTGGTCTTGGAGCAGTTCACTGCAGTGGATTGAATTGGTAATCCCAGTAGTGTATTTGCAGGAGCTGTAACATATTTACACTTATTTTTGTGAAGTGTATACAGTCTGCTACACAGGGAATAATAGTATGGTGAAGACAGGTGCACTGTGTTCTATATGTAGGTCCATCACATACACTGACTTATCGCTTATCTCACAGGTGTATAGTACTGGCAACATTAACCAGACGTAGATGCAGTGCATGTTATTAAGGGCCTGTCTTGTCTTTGTATGTTGTAGTCTGCATGTGTATTGTGCATGGGATCAGAAATAAGATGTGGTATGTATAATGCAGTTGTGGCACCTCACCTGTATGTGTGTGTGTGGCTCAGCAGACATAATAGTGCAGGTATTAATGTAGGTATGTTGTCTTCCTTCTCACAGGTGACCATGGGGGTAGGCATGTGTTCCCCTCACAACCTGATGTCAGTGTCTCATTGGACTCTGATGATGATGGTGGCCATAGTGAGGCACAAGTGGGGTTGGTGGCAGCTGAATCTGTCCCATGGGTTGACATCCAACTTCCTCCCCAAATGTCCTCACACACAGTTAGTATGCCCACACATACCCAGTTCCCTGTGGCCACAGATATTGGACAGAGTTTGGTGGCATCAAACAGGAGAGTGTGGTGACTATGGCATCAGTAACTGTAGACACTAGCCATAGCCAGACAGCTGGTGAGGTCCCACACAGGCAGATTGACAAAGGTGCTCAAAGGAGGACTGCTACCCATCCACCACTTGTCACAAGTGTCACATCATGAGTCACTCAAAACATATTTCAGGCCATGTGGAGGCACAGTCACTTTTCAAACGCAACACCAGATGGATGCTCAGGATCATGGATGCATAACTATCTGGCATCCATGACTCCATCAACAACATTGGTGACACCATGCATTGCTTCACTGATGTAGTGGACAAATGGTGGAGTGAGGAATTGTCAGTCCTTGACCGCTCATTATCTGTGCTAGAACATGTGGTGAGAGTAGGGCATCGGACATGTAGCCCTAGGTCAGCAACATCTGCTGAGAGTCCATGTCTTCATGCACACTCACACTCCCATAGTGGCAGTACCTCTAGCACCACAGAAGGGAGGATGCTCTCCACACCATGACATGGCAGGCCATGGATACGTGGTCCTGGGTGGTCCCATGATGGACATGGGCCTAGCAGACATCATCTGACACTGGGCATGGTGGTGCCAGTACCACTCCTGGCAGATCCAGTTCCTGTGTTTGTGGCCAGAGATGGTGAACTGTGCAGTCTGCCATGTACAATCCACTGCTGTCCAACATACCCACATGAAGGGCTAGCACATGGCTTGAGTGTGTATACACACACACTCATACATCAGTGTCACATGCAGGTCACCAACAACACACAGCACCTCTCTATGGCCCAGCTACCTCCACCCCTTCCCGACCCCCACACATGATGTCAACTGTTTGGCAGCACCTAGGGCTCTAGTACACCCACGCCACACCCTGTGCATTTGATGATACCTGTGCCACATCTCTGCTATCCATAACATCGATGCAGGGACATGCAAATATGTGTCTGATGCAAAAGGGTGACTATAGTACATTAAGTTACATTGTTTACTGTGGTTCTGTTATGCCATGTAAGATAAATCAGGAGTCAGGAAACACTGATGAAGGTTTATTTGACCTGAAAACTTTGTTCATAGATTCATAGGTTCATAGGTGTGTACTAGGCTAATGGCCCTGGAGCCTTTACAAGCCTAGCCCATAGGATTATCCTGGCATCATGCCACCTGACCTTAGATCCCAGTGCCTCTGTTGAGTAAAGCGACTGGAGTGATCCTTGGGGTGAAGTTTCTCTACTCCTGGGGTGAACTGTCTATTTCCCATCCACTCATCAATATTTCTCTTGAAGAGGGCCAGTGAGGTGATCTGCTTGACATGTATGGGAAGTCTGTTCCATAGCATGGGCAGTCTCTGGACTTGTCTTATGAACTTGTCCCTCCAGCATGTTTAGTTGATTGTGGTAATAAGGTTGAGGTCTCTGGAGCATGTGGTGTGGAGGGATTGGGATTTCTTTAGATGTAGCATTTCTAACAGAGCTGGGTCAAACATGGCTTTGTAAGTCAAGCAGAGATCGCCTCTAAGTAGGTGATATGAGACAGATAATAGTTGGATGTTTTAAGTCTGTCCATATAGGACAAATGTTTAAGGCCTAGGATCCTCTTTGTGAGGTACTTTTGTGGCCACTCCTGTTGTTGCAGGTGTTTTGTGAGGCACATGCCAAATGGGGCATTGTACTCAATGACTGGTCTAACGAGGGAAGAGTAGAGGGAGACAATGACCTTTTTCTTCCTGGATGCAAAACTCTTAGTAATGAGATGCCACACAGAAGGAATTTCTGACCACAGTGGCAATGTGGTGGTCAAAAGAGAGGTTGCTGTCAACCTGTGTTCCCAGATCTCTTATAATGCCTTCTGTGTTCAGCAGACTACTATTGATTTGGTAATTCATGGCAACCAGGTTTTTCCCAAAGGGGATGATGACACATTTTTTGGCAATGAGCTTAAGGCCATGGTTCTGACACCAGTCGCTGGTTTCAGTGAGACCTTTCTGTAGGATGTCAACATCACTTGGGGAGTTAATAATAGCTCCCAACTTGCAATCGCCTGTAAACTTTGTCAGCCAGAGTCCCTTCGTGTTGTCCTGGACTTCAGAGAAGTAGATACCAAACAGGAGAGGACCAAAGACTGAACCATGTGGGACTCCACTCATGACTGTTCAGCAGTCTGACTTGGAGTCAGTTACTTTTACACTGTGGGTTCTATCCATGAGCCAGCTTGCAACCCACCTAGTGATATAGGGGTTGATGCCTAGCATAGTGAGTTTTTCTGTGATTCCTGAGTGGGGAATTGTATCAAAGGCCTGGGACAGATCAAGGTAGGCT